>NC_040043.1:11905601-12109811 GCF_003713205.1 Coffea eugenioides | reverse complement strand
GTGGGATTTGATAAAAGGAAAATGGGAAAGGGCTCGAACCCCTTGGACTTGGGAGAATTTCACAAGGGAGTTTAATGAAAAGTTTCTTCCGCCCTTAATCCAAGAGAAAAGGGAGGACGAATTTATTAAGCTAAAACAGGGAACCCTTACTGTAGCAGAGTATGAGGGCAAGTTCACTAAACTTTCCAAATACGCTCCTGAGTTAGTAGCCAATGATCGGAGGAGGATTAGGAGGTTTGTACAGGGACTTAATGTGGAACTTCAGGGGGGCTTGGCTGCAGCCCAAATCTCTACCTTTACTGAGGCTTTAGAGAAAGCGCAAAGGGTTGAGAATGCAAGATCTCAAGTGAGGGATTTCCACAATAGAAAAAGGAATTTTCCTAGTCGCACTTCTGGGCAGACTAGTAAGAATGAACACCCTTCTAAAATGGGAAGAGGAGAAGGTGGAACGAGGACTACGGGAGCTTCTAGGGGAGCCCTATCTAGGGGAGGTCGTAGCGGGACGACTCAAGTTAGGGGGGCACCATCTGTTGGATCGACTGTGACCCCTCAAGTTACATGTGGGTTTTGTGGTAAATCCAACCACTCTGAGAACGATTGCTGGAGAAAGTTGGGAAAATGCTTACTGTGTGGGAGCACTGAGCATCAAATCGCAAATTGTCCGAAATCGTCGAAGGCAGGGGGAAGCCTGCAGAGGTCTGAAAAATCAACCTCTAAGCAGACCAGTGCCGGAGGGAGTCGACCGAAAGTACCGGCTAGGGTCTACGCATTGGACTATCCACAAGTTCCAGAGGCGACCGAGGTGGTTGAAGGTACAATTCCAATCTTTCACCGCCTAGCTAGGGTTTTAATTGATCCGGGTGCAACACACTCTTTTGTAAACCCTGATTTCATGAGTGGTATAGACTTGAAGCCAATTAAGTTACCATATGACTTGGAGGTTAAAACACCCACTGGGGACAAAAGTCTAATTGCTAATCTGGTGTATAAGAATAGTGAAATCTGTGTGAACGAAAGAAAATTGCTGGCCGATTTGATAGGTCTAGCGATTAAAGGATATGATGTGATCCTAGGGATGGATTGGTTAGCCCGTTATAATGTCCAACTGAATTGTAGGACGAAAATTGTAGAATTGTGTATTCCAGGGGAGGCAACCCTGAAATTGGACGTGAGGGGTAAGTTAGCCTCATCTGCACTTATTTCGGGAATTCGGGTTAGGAAATTGTTGAATAAGGGAGCTCAAGGATATTTGGCTTTTCTTATTAATACCCTTAGCGATAAGGTGAATCTGGAGGACACACCGGTAGTGAAAGAATTTTTCGATGTTTTTCCTGAAGAATTGGAGTCTTTACCCCCGGAACGGGAAATAGCTTTTAAAATTGATGTAACTCCGGGATCGGCACCTATCTCAAGGACACCATATAGGATGGCTCCAGCTGAGTTGAAAGAGTTGAAGTTACAATTACAGGATTTGTTGGAACGGGGTTTTATTCGAGAGAGTGATTCCCCGTGGGGAGCCCCAGTTTTGTTTGTAAAGAAGAAAGATGGGAGTTTGAGGTTATGTATAGATTATCGAGGCTTAAATGATGTTACGATTAAGAATAAATACCCACTACCCCACATTGATGAACTGTTTGACCAACTGCAAGGGGCGGTAGTGTTTTCAAAGTTGGATCTAAGGCAAGGTTACTATCAATTGAGGATTTTAGAGAAGGACATACCTAAGACTGCTTTTACCTCGAGGTATGGACACTTCGAGTTTGCAGTAATGCCTTTTGGGTTAACCAATGCACCTGCCGCTTTCATGGATTTAATGCATAGGGTTTTTAAGCCTTACTTGGACCAATTTGTGGTGATCTTCATTGATGATATTTTGGTGTATTCTAAGAATACGAAGGATTATGAGAAACATTTGAGAATTGTTTTACAAATCTTGAGGGAACATCAGTTATATGCTAAGTTTAGCAAGTGTGAATTCTGGCTAAAAGAAGTGACTTTCCTAGGGCATATAATTTCTCAGGATGGGATTAAAGTGGATCCAGCTAAAGTTGAAGCTGTTTCGAAATGGAAACGACCGGAAAACCCAACGGAAGTTCGGAGTTTTATAGGATTGGCAGGGTATTACCGGAGATTCATCCAGGATTTTTCTAAAATTGCTGGACCTATGACTGAGTTGACCAAGAAGAATGAAAAATTTATTTGGAGTCCTAAGTGTGAAGGAAGTTTTCAGGAGTTGAAAAGACGGTTGACTAGAGCACCTGTTCTAGTTCTACCTAATGGACAGGATAGTTTTGTGGTTTACACAGATGCTTCTAAGGAAGGTTTGGGATGTGTTTTGATGCAAAATGATAAAGTGATAGCTTATGCATCTAGGAAATTGAAACCGCATGAAGGAAATTATCCGACCCATGATTTGGAGTTAGCGGCTGTGGTCTTTGCTTTGAAGAAATGGAGACACTATTTGTACGGAGTAACATTTGAGGTTTTTACTGATCACAAAAGTCTTAAGTACTTATTTTCTCAGAAGGAGCTGAATTTGAGGCAACGTAGATGGATGGAATTTCTGGAAGATTATGATTGTACGATTAAGTACCACCCTGGAAAGGCCAATGTAGTGGCCGATGCTTTGAGCCGTCAGGTACAAATGGCTGGATTGATGGTTAAGAAATTTCAGTTGTTGGAGGAAGTTAGCTATTGGAATCCTCGATTAGAACCAAGGAAAGTAATTTTGGGGAATATTATGATAACCTCCACTTTATTGGAATGCATTAAGGAATCTCAGGAAAAGGACCCTGAGGTGCAAAAGTTGGTGGAGAAAGTTAAGATGGGAGACCAGACGGATTTCAATTTGGGGACAGATGGAATATTGAGATTTCGAAATCAGATGGTAGTACCAAAGGATGAAACACTTAAGAAGGAAGTTTTGGAGGAAGCACACCGATCAAAGTTTACAGTACATCCAGGAGGGAATAAAATGTACCAAGACTTGAAAGGTCTATATTGGTGGGAAAATATGAAGAAAGAAATTGCTCAATTTGTTCAGACATGCTTGGTTTGTCAACAGGTTAAAGCCGAGCATCAAAAACCCTCAGGACTTTTGCAACCTCTAGAAATACCTGAGTGGAAATGGGAGAATATTACCATGGATTTTGTATCAGGCTTACCAAGGACACAGAGAGGCCATGATGCCATTTGGGTAATAGTGGATAGATTGACTAAATCGGCTCATTTTCTACCGATTAACATGAAATACCCGTTAGAAAAGCTGGCCAGGTTGTACTTGGATGAGATCATCAGACTACATGGTATACCTGTGAGTATTGTGTCAGATAGGGATCCAATATTTGTTTCGAGGTTTTGGCAAAAGATGCAAGAAGTATTGGGGACTAAGTTAAACTTTAGTACCACCTATCATCCTCAGACTGATGGACAATCTGAAAGAACAATTCAGACCCTTGAGGACATGTTAAGGACTTGTGTGCTAGATTTTGGAGAGAGTTGGAGTAAGTTTTTGACTTTAGTGGAATTTGCCTATAACAATAGTTTCCACTCTTCTATTCAAATGGCTCCATACGAAGCACTTTATGGTCGGAAGTGTAGATCCCCAATTTGTTGGGATGAAGTAGGTGAACGAAAAATTTTAGATCCGACTACCGTATCTTGGATTGAGGAGGCTAATGAAAAGGTAAAATTGGTACGGCAAAGGATTCAAACCGCTCAGAGTAGACAAAAAAGTTATGCCGACAATCGGAGAAAGGATTTGGAGTTCACTGTTGGAGATGTGGTATTTCTCAAGATCACGCCTTTAAAAGCAAGCTTGATGTCAGGAAAAGGGAAGAAACTACAACCAAGGTTTGTAGGGCCATATAAGATTATTCAACGAGTTGGGAATGTAGCCTATAAGCTGGAATTACCACCGAGCTTATCTCGTATTCATAACGTGTTTCATGTGTCCATGCTTAAGAAATATCATCCAGACCCCTCTCATGTTTTACAACCGGAGAATATTGAGATCGATGAAACCCTGACCTATGAGGAGAGACCGGTAAAACTTTTGGATCGAAAGGTGAAGGAACACGGCAACCAGTATAAAGGGTACACCCTTGAACAATACGGAATAGCTATAGATATACCATTTGAATTCACCTAAAAACAGGACTAATTGTAATTATATACATCGAGTCAATAGATATATACATGTGTTTAAATCTAACAATTGTGTTCTAAACCCATATATATATATATATATATATATATATATATTTGATTTTACCATGTGAATGTCTTCAATATTTGTAACATTTCTCTTTTGGTAAAAATTCATTTATTGAATTATGTAATAACGTCATCTAATTAATTGGTCTTATTTCGAATTCTATAGTCATCTTAACAAATTACAGTTTAAATCTGAAATTTTTACTCGCTACAATAGTTGAATTTCTTACCTTGTAATTGTCTTAAAATTTGAAAATACCAATCACTTACTTCTTTTTGTCATACTTTTCTTTTGTTTATTTTTTCTATCCAAATTTAATTCGATATAAACACTTGATAATGTTTAGGATTAAATGTCTTCTTTATTTTCAATTTTCGAGTAAAAGGAAATGAATATGAGTGAAAAACTAATAATTTTTTAAACTCCTGTATATATCTATTTAATTTCACCTAAACAGTACATTCAGACAAAATCAAATAGAGATATATTATATGCTATTCGTATTATTCAAGTGAAATAAAATATATATATATATATATATATGAGTTTAAAAAAAAGGTTATTCGTACACATGATCAATGAGGGATGAAAAAATTTATTTTGTAAACTATGAAGGATAAAAAAATTCATTTTGTGAAATGCGAGGGACAAAAAGGTTGTTTTATGAAATGTGAGGGACTATGGATCGAATTATGTAAATTTTGATTTGACAATTTTACCCTTAAAAAAAGATCACGTGCAAGGAACGTGGTGGATTCCGACCAAAAACTAATCGGAAGCCAAGATAGGGACCATATTTGATAAATGTAAATTTGTAAGGGACGTAAAAGTATACTTTTAAAAGTGAGGAACGGAATAAGTCATTTTACAAAATGTGAGGGACGTTTTGAACGATTTTCCCTAAAATTTATTTATATGACAGCAGTTACTAAGGGAAAAAAAAGCATATCTCGTGCTACACATGAAAAAAAAATTAATTTGGATGTCAAATCTTATGTCGCAAGAAAGTTATAAAGACACCTCCACTTGAATTTCAGTGGCAACTAAATTATTAGTCGGATCAAGTTTTGACCATCAAACAATAACTAATCAGTATACTCGTAACCATTGCATCTATTAATATTCTTAATTTATGAAATAAAAATAATACGTGGCATAGTTTTGCTCTTAATCGGGTAAGTGGTGGACAAAACTACCCATGCAGTTTGTCATGCATTCTACTTATTTCATAGATTGAGAGCATTAATTAATTCAATGGTCATGAGTATACTGATTTGTTAGTTTAGTGGCTAACTTGTGACAAAAAATTGTTTGATGGCCAAACTTGACCCAACTAATAGTTAGTGACCGTTGAGGTTTGTTGCCCTAAATTTTAATGGTGTGCTAGAAGTAAAGAGAAACTGAAAAGAACACCTACCACTGTGTATCAGTGTATGGAATGCAATGGATGCATACCGGCTACAGCCATACGAAGTTGGAAAGTAATACAGGACACGAATTTTCAATTTAGATTTGTCTCTTTTATTTCAACATATTACTCATCCATCCCAAAATGATAGGTTCACTTTCCTTTTATGTTTGTCCCAAATTATAGGATTATTTTCATTTTTAAAGAGTAATTAGTTTGTTATTTTACTAATATACCCATATTTAATGTACATAGTTATTAGAAGTTTTTGAATATATTAGTTGCCTTCTAATGGCTCCAAATTGAAAATTTTGATTGTTTAGCAATTTTATTCTTGTTATTCATTTTAGTCAAACATGTAACATTATTTAGATTGACTCTTGCATTGAAAAATTAATGTACTTTAAGTTCCAAAAACAATATAGTAATGTGTACCTGTTATTTTGAATGAATGATTTAATATTAATAAGGTGTATTTGAGAAAAATATGAACAAAAAATAATTGTTGTAACTATATTAACTAAATTTCTTAATATGTGTGAAAAAAGAAATAAACCTATTTTCCGTACGCTTGCATTCTTAAAATCCTTTTCCTTTCTCAAATTTATGGCTTTTTCTTCGCTTTTCCCACTCTTTACACTTTTGGTAACTTTTTCACTTGCCAGCCCTTCCACGAGCCATAATTGCCTTGATTGCAGCATCATACGTGCCTTCTTACCATTGGCCACATGTTTTCCACCTGACAAATTTTACGGCCTTTTTGTCATTTCATGAGCTACTGTCCATACCCACATGAGAAATTTCCCTAAAGGCACTCCTAAGAGATCACATCCGTGGACACAAAGCCAACTAGGCATGGCCATGGTTCCATTTGGAATCGGGAATCAGACCGTTTGGAACCGGAACCAAAATCACGGAACTAGAACCGTGGTAGAATCTTGGATAAAGGTTCCGGTTCCGGTTCTTTAAAAAATAGAATCAGAACCAGAACCGTCGATTTCAAAATCGTTAAAAAATAATTAAAATTAATTAATACATGCAAATTTTAGCAACTCCAGTATCAACAGTAGCGGTGGAACAAGCTTTTAGTGCCGGTGGAAGCATTTTGGATGAGACATGGTCGAGATTAAGCCCAGAATCACTAGAAATTCTGTGAGAACCCGTAACTTTTCCATTTTCTAGGTTTTATTATCTTTAATGGCATGTTTTCTGCATTTTCTTGATTAGGAAAATTTCTAGATAATTTGTATGAGTAAATAGAGGTTTTAGGTGATTTTTCTAGTATCGAATAGATTTTGAGAAATTAAGAGCGTATTTCGGACATGGGACCCGCTAGGGTGAAAAGTTCTGCAAAATTCGGTCAACTAGGTTAAGTTTTGGACACTGGGTTTAAATTATCGGGTGTTAAGAGATAATTAGAGGTTACCCAAGTGGATTGGTGAGAGAGGAAACAAAGAGATAGAGATGCATTAATTAGGGTGACAAGTGTCACCATATGATTCAATCTTGCTATAAGACCACTATTCATTCTTTTACCATTTGACCAACTAAACCAATAAAACAAAAATTACCAAAATTCACCCTTATTTCAAGCTCTTGAAGTCGGCTCTCTCCAAGGAAGAAAGAAAGAAAACCTCTCCAAATTCTTAGCTCTACTCTTGCTCAAATCCAAGAACTCAACCATTTAATCTTGCTTTTGTTCCATAGAAACTCTTAAGTGAGTGATTGTGAGGTGTTTAGTGGAGTTGTTTAGAATATTAAAGTGATTAGTTGTTCCCTCTCTTGTGTTGCTAAGGTGAGTAGTGAAGGAACCCCTCTCCTCCATCTAATGATGTTTAATTCATGATTGGTGGTGGTATAAGATGCAATTTTATGGATTATATCTTGATTTTTGGTTGAATTGGTGAAGTTTTATAATTATTGGTGATATTTCTGTTTTCATATGAATATGATTATGTGGTCATGTATGATGATTGGAAATGATAGTTAAGGAAGCTAGAAGGTGGAAAAAGTGGTTAATTGCAAGCAATTTCTGTTTTGGAAAGAAAATTGGAAAGTTACGGTTTCTTTGATTTACATTCTGCCCGGCACTGTAGCTCATAGTTAGAGGCCGAATTGGCCTTGGGTTAAAACATAAAAGTTGTAGGGAATGATATTTGAGAGATGCCTACAAAATTACAGGTCAATCGGAGCAACGTAACTTGTGAAAAGATGGAATTACCCTTGCTGCCCTGTTTCTACCCGAATTTGATAATTGCTTCTGTACTGGGTTATTTTGGTTGGGAATGCTTTGGAATTAGTTGTTGAGGCCTTCTGATGAATTTTAGCCCTGTTTCTTAGCTTTCGGATGGCTTTAGAATTACTGGATTTGGACTTAGGTAGCCTGATTTATGATGTTTCCACCAGAATGCGATTTGTGAATCTGTTTTTACGGTTCTGGTGTAGTATATTGCATTTTTGACCTGGTTACACTCGAAACTGGGCTGAGTGACCTTCTGTAACATTGTAGCCCTATCTCTTAGCTTCGAAACGGTATCTCTTGTACCTCCATCCGAAAATCGTAGTGCCATTGGTACCAAAACCGCAAAATGATGTCAAAAACTATTTTTTTTGGGTTAACACTAAACTCCATTTCCGGATTTTTCTGGTTTCCTCTAATGCTTATGTATGCTTATGGAACCCTATTTCGGTAGTATTTGGCATTGGTTTATGACTTGTAATCGAGTCTTATTGTGTTTATTGGAATATTTTAGGGCTTGACTTTCCTTTCCGGTCATTTTCCTAGCTAAATTTTGTACTTGAATGACTTTAAACCTAGTGAACGACTTTTGGAAATGAGATTATTTTTGTACAAGATGTTGGGACCTCTGAGCTCAACCCCTGTGGCTAGTTACTCGAGTCGGGCCGGCAAGGGCCTGGTCGATTAGATAACGAACCACGGTAGTCTGTTTTGGGATCTTTGGGTATTGAGATCCTTGATTCCGGTATACTCGAGTATTACCATTTCTGATCTGATTGGATTTCGGGCCCGGTGGGGGTATGTGAGGTGGAAGGAATCGAAGAAAGTGGAGTCTACGATATTGGTTACTTCTGTAACGTTGACGGAGTGTCAACTGTTATTTCGATCAAGTTTCGGTGAAGCAAATGGAAATTTGGCTCCTGAGAGCCACCCGTATCCTTTCTGTCTATGGTGTTTGTTCACTTCTTTATTTGATGCACATATGTGATTAATTGAATATGAAGTTCCATGTTTCTTATTTGTTATTATTTTGGTACCTCATTGAGCGTAAGCTCACCCCTTCCCGTCATCTTTGTTTTCCTTACAGGAAACCACTTTTGGGGCTAAGATGTTTTTGACGCACGAGTCAAGCTAGTTTTATTATAGTTTTGTAAAGCTCCTCGATAGTCGGAAAACCCTAAATGTATTGTGATCTAATTATCTTCTTTTGTTCCGTAAATTACAAACGTATGTGTATAAAACTATTTACCCTGTTCATGTATACTATTTGGATTGGAAATGTTTTCCCGAGTCATATGGCCATATCTGTATTCGTTGGACTCCTGGCTGGGTGGTGATGTGGCAACCACTATTCATTGTGGTGTTGATTTTCGTTTTGCCATTTGGCAATTCTGAATCGTTTGAGCGCGCTATTACCTTCCTGAACGTTTTCGATTTCTTTTAACGACTCGACTGAATCCTGACGAGAGTTGGGCAGGCGGCCCACCGAACCCTTTGGTTCGCCTTAGGGGGAGGTGGGGCTGTCACAAATTCAAGTATGCGTGGATGATTGGACTAGAGCAGAATATAGACAAGAAGAAATGGAAAAAGATGAAGAAGAAAAATTCAATTATACAACTAATTCTAGTGCCGTTGCAAGCAATGAAGATGATTAAATAATTAATGTTTGTTTTGATATTTCATCTCAATTTCAATGAAAAAATCATGTATTTTCTTTTCCATTTAAAATGATTACCATTTGATAGTGTAATGTATTTTTTAATTTGGCAATGTAACGTACTTTTCATAAAATTTGTATTATCTATTTATTATTTCGTACTTTGTAGAATAATAATAAAATTAAAATATGATCTTTATTTTGTATTTATTTTTGTACATTCTATTTGAAATTTTAAATATATTGTTATATTCGTATTAAAATTGGTAAGGATAAGGAATTAAATAAAATTGTATACAACCATACGAAACCAGAACCAGAATCATAAGGAACCGAAATCAGAACTATAAGGAACCAGAACCAGAACCATCTTAGATGGTGCAGTTTTGGTTCTACCTCGTTGAAGAACTAGAACCGACGGTTCTGAAACCGTGGCCATGCCTGCCAACTAATATGACAATTATCCAGCAACTTTTTTTTTTTTACACAAATTATACTTATTTACTTAGAATTAAAGGTTCCTAGAATTGAAATGCTCTGCATTACACTTTCTCTTCATTAAATAATCTCATAAAATCTTCATCCCTTCTTCACATTGATGATATTTCGAAATTCTTACATGTCATTTTTTTTCTTCCTTTTTTGTTAGGAATTTTCTACTTTTGAATGGTTGAGGTAAATTTTTCTTGTTTTTGGTAATAAATTACTAAAGAACTTAAATACTACTTACAAAGAAATTTGAAAAAAATTAGTTGAGTTGTTTACTGGCACACTTAAAACACTCAAAATACACACTTATCAAACTTCCCCACACTTAAATCATTGCTTGTCCTCAAGCAATCTACACATAATCAACTACAATGATTTAATAAGTGAAACAATATATGCACTTTTTCGAATTCAATTCCTTATAACTTAGCAAACAATAATTATACAATTGTTCAAGTTACACTAATATTCATAATACCAAATAAAGGAAAGATATTTATGCCCTAAATTTAACAAGTTAAACTTAATCTCTCATCCTTATCCTAATTTCACAAGCAAGCAAATCACATAGTTATTTCATAGCTATCATCCTCCCAAAATCATCTTTTTCTCAAATTTCACAACTAAGAGCGATGTATTCGTACTAATTTTTATTCAAATAGTGAAAATGTCTTTTGACGCGAAGATCGACACTTTTAGGTGAAAATTTCTGGTTACTCAATATTCACTTATTCAAGTTGCTATACATACTCTTAATTCGAGCATCTTTTTACGTGAGTGTCACTATTTATCAATGCCAACCCCCGGTTACTTGGTACAAGAATCATTGGAATAGAACAAAAACTCTTATTCTTCTCATTTTTTTGGAAATAAAAGACAATAGATAGACATTCCCTCTTAGCAAATATATAAGAATAATCAAAGGAAGAGTGTAGCTTTTATTGACTATATCAATCACTTACTTGTAAAATTAAGTAAAAAAGAGAAATCTTATTAAACATACAAAATTATAGGCATAATTCTCCCTACTTCATAAGATATACTTTCTCAAATGCAAAAATTCTAATCGCATAATAACCATTTCCAAGTTAACTGAGGACTAAATTTTCCAAAATATATATAAAGTTTCAACAAATGGAAGAATCACAATACTCAAGGTTGGAACAAATTGGCCCTTTTTAAAACAAAATTGCAAAAAATTGGAAGAATTTTTGCGCCATAGTGAAATTTTGAAAAAATTTTGACTGAGTTTTCCCTTGTAACTGGATGAAACTCCCTACCAATAAATCTAATTTCAAGAATTTTTTCAAGCACAATTCCAACATTTCTAATTCATTTAAATTCACAAAATATCATCACATGGCATATAATAGCAAGCCAATTATTCTCCTCCCCCACACTTAAATTTCACATTGTCCTCAATGTGAGAAAAGGAAAATAAATAAAGAGTAAGAGAAAATACTCCCCTTATGACTTGCGCTATTCCAAATCCATGGCCATGCTATGAATTTCCAACCTCATTTGATAGAGAAAGGAGAGTTCAATGAATGTATCATTTTAAATGGAAAAATCAAAATAAAACAACTACTTAAGAGTAAAAACAGGCAAGGATCTAGAAGTAAACATGTCAGTCAAGGGAAAAGGGAACAGGGGTAAGTAAGTGGAACTAACACAATGTTCAAGGTATAAAAACATGAAATTAGTTAACTGATCAAAACAAGTATATGCATTAATATCCAAGCAAAGTTTAGCTACTTTCACAAAATATGCCCAAAACCTTAAACAAAGGAAGTTCCATGTCTACATTTTGTCATCAACGATCAAGGTCCCTAAAAGTTCAACAAGTGCAAAATTTGTCCAAGATAGAGGCAACACACCAAGCCACGATAGAATTGACCTTTTTGGATATTCATGAAATGCTAAAATCTATTGAACCACAAAGATCATGAGTGCATTCATGAATTTCGTCTATTAAGGCCAATTGTAATTCACCATACTTTCTAGAATTACCTAAGAATTCAAGAAATCATTCAACCAAGCACCTTGTCGTTCATTTGGTAATTTAAACCACTCACATGAATATCTTACACTCCCACAAGCTAATTAAAATGCGACATTGGCCATGTATATATGCAACTTTGTCACCAAGCCAAATTAAGCATCAAATTAGCAAAAATTCACCAAATAAATACAATAAATTCAAGCCTCAAGATTTATTTATCAGTAACAATCACCAATAGCATTAATAAGCTCAAATAAATACACCTAACTTCACATATTCATGAAATTCAAAATTGCCTAAAAATAGAAAATATTCAACCATGGCAAAATTCAAATGACAAAGTTAGGTGAAACTTTGTTACTTCAAAGTGGTTTGGTGATGATTAGAGATGAAAATGATGTGAAAACCCCTAAGAAACTCACTCCAATTTGGCCACAATTGAAAGATACGAGAAGATGAAACACTAGCCTACTTGAAGCTTAAATTCAAACTTGGAGGTGTTTTTGAAAGAATTTAAATCATGATATTCACTCTAGAGGATGGGGGAAGCTATTTGGTGAAGGTTGTTGAAGATAAATTGGTGAAAAGTGATGTTTTATGAGTGGTATGTGATTTAGGTGTGAGTGGGTGAGGAAAACATGAGGTAGAAAAAGAGAAAGCAGATGAAGAAACGACCTGCATTTTCCTTCGTTTAAAATAATAACCCAAATACATGAGCAGAAAACACGGCCTTGAGCCTGCATTTTCTAGCTCACATTAGAAAACGTACGGAAGGCAATACGCGGGCCTTGAAAACGTGACTTGAGGTCGTATTTTTTGTGTAATTGTTGCAGAAAGCATACTTATTGAAAACGTGGGATCATGCCATGTTTTTTTGAGTCCGCGTTTTCTTTGCTGTAATTTTTCTACAGAAAATTTTTAACTTTCCAAAATTACGCCTTCTACCCCAATTACTCAAAATGCATTTTACATCATTCTTTTGTCGAAATGATCGATGGTCGCACATGTAAAATGATCTAAAGATGCATTTTACTCCTTTTTAACGAATCAAAAACAACTTTTACTTAAATCGCGAGGTTGACTTCCTTGATCGAACTTCTCTTTTTTCACCTCATTTGGTCACTTTTGTTTCTATTTTCCATACCTACAAACGAAAAATAACAAAACAATTTAAACGCATAATTTAAACATAAAATCATACTGAATTTATATAAATTATCAAAGTATTGGCTTGCATCCCAATTAGCACTTTTGTTTATAGTCATTGACTAGACTATATAACCTCATTTTTTAAGGAGGTTTTGTCAATTAATAATCCATTATTAGAGGACGTGGTGGATCAATAAATGGTGATTTGATAACAAAAATCACATATTCAAATGATATGAGAGGTGGAAGTGGCTTACCTAACTCAAGTGATCCATATATATTATCTTGCATGTGTGTTATTTAGTACTCACCAAAGGAACGTCCACATGACCTTCTTGGACTATAATGACTTTGGAACCTACACTCTTAATACAATCCTCAAGAGAGGTTATATATGAATAATTCATACTTGCCTCTTGAGGGTCAAACTTCATTTCAAAAGGCA
Source organism: Coffea eugenioides (assembly GCF_003713205.1). Lineage (NCBI taxonomy): Eukaryota > Viridiplantae > Streptophyta > Magnoliopsida > Gentianales > Rubiaceae > Coffea > Coffea eugenioides. The sequence goes on along the minus strand of NC_040043.1, from coordinate 12,096,206 downwards.
TTATCATGTGAAATGGATATGTCTTCATTGAAACACACATTAGATACATCATTTTCATTAAAATGCAATCCATTTTCATATGCAACATACTCACCATCCATGCCAGGGTCATTGTGCATTTCATTCGAAGAAATAATTTCACACAAAACAAGTAAATGACCTTGTATTCTACCAAAGTGAGAAGTGAATTCATCTAACCTTTCCTTTGCTCTATCAAAACAGTTGAATGTTGCATTTTCTTGTTTTTCTATAGCTAATTTCCAAGATGGTTTAGATTCATATTGGATACATTTGGATTGGTAATCATATAAATATGAAGAATTACTATATGCACATTGATTATCCCAACCATATGCATAAGAATTACCCCGACTAAGGTTTCCTTGATCAAAACAAGAATTAAAATGCCCAATTTCATCATAATAATTTATATTTTGTGCTTGCATATATTTATGAGTAGCATGATAACCTCCACACGAGTCACAAATCATATAATTAGAATTAAAAGTATCAGCATTCCTCTCTTGCTCAATTTCATGCATAATGGTGTCGAATTGAACTTCTTCTAATGTTATATAATCAAATTTAGCCTTTAAGCATGTTAAACCGTCTTCAAAAGACGTACCTTCGGACATATCTTGATTACCTTTATTCAAGGAGTTTTGCACTTGGCAACAATCTATTGCCGATCTTCCACTTCTCAAGTATTGTTCGCCCATATTTCCTTGTCTCCTTGAATCCCTAAATATGCTTTCAAAGTAACTCAAAAATAAGTTTAGCCAAGAAGAATAGATGATTTGATACATACAAAAACAAAACACTAAAGAAGAAATAAAAGACTTATCAAGATACTAAACATAACAATTAAGACACTAGCTAGACACAACAAAAATAAGAAAGACAAGAAAAAATGTCCAAATTAATAAAGTTATCCTTAACACCGATATTGAGCAAATCTTCCCCGACAATGGCACCAAAAGCTTGATAAGTGCTTGGTATACATATAACAATTAGCTCATTCCATAGTCAAATTTTACATTTATAAGTTCCTAAATACCCCACATGCGATTTTCACAAGTATACGAGTCGAAATTGAGTATAGGGTATTAAGGGTGGAATCCACAGGGAAAAGTGTCAATTACCGATGGTTTTCGAACTCCTTTATTATTTAGACTATGACAAGTTCAAGAAATTAAATCTATACCATAAATATGAGATAAAAGTAATAAAAATAACAATATAAAGCTCCTAGAGGTATGGAATTCCTCACTACTCTTGCAAATGAAATTACCGGTTAAATGAATGCTATTATTTTGGTTAGTTATGGTGTAATTTCCTAATGTATGTGAAACCTGTTCTTGTAGTGAATCAACTATACTTGTAACTAAGTCATACCTACCCTCGTGGTTATGAAATTAGTTACAAACTCATTTCTTATATAAAATTACATGAAACAAGTCACTAAAACCATAAAGGTACACCTCTACTCTGGTGAATAAACTCTCTTCCTTGAACTAGTGTCAAATTTCAATTTTTATTGCAAACATAACACCTTAAATTTATCACAACTAATGGCCGGTTAATCATGATTAGGGAAGCAAAAATGATAAATAATTTGCTTAAAATAATATCATCGAATAATCAAGTAAATATCACTAACAAGATATATCAAGTTCATCCATAACTCTAGGTATAAACTTTAGCAAAACATGAAAATAAAAATCAAACTTGTATTATAGCTTAACATGAATTCAAATACCAAAGAGAAAGTGTTAGGAGAAAAATCATCCTTGTCACATGAGATTCAACGTCTCCATCTTTGCTCCTCAAATTTTCATCCAAATCAAACTACAAATATAAGAAGGATAAACTACTCTAACTATACCATACTAATGAACTAAGAAAAACTAGTGAAGATTATATTTTGGTGGAGTTTCTCTAGCCTTCCAAAGTTGTGAAAAATGTTCTCCAAAGGCCTCTATTTATAGAGAAATTCCAGTAAAAGACAAAATATTAAACCATGTTAACGTTCTTCTTGAACTCATAAACAAGTTAGATTTGAGTTGTAAAGGTTCTTTGGCAACTATCCTGGTCTATTTCCACCAAAATTCTTGCAGAAAAATGGGCCAAAAGGTTGTGTGAACAAAGCACAAGTTGTAAAGCAAGTTGCAGCCAAAATTGAAGAATACGCGACCTCGAAAACGAGACCTAAGGTCGTGTATTGTACCCACGTTTTGCTCTTTTGCAGGTTTTCCCATCTCTGGTCAAGTGTTCTCTTTGTTTTTTGTTTTTGGTCCAAATTCAACTAATATTTTCTTGATGATGAAAGTTGAACTAGCTCTTGTACAAAACATGAAAGTTATAGTTCTTTGAGTTAACTTTCCAATGCATCAAGAATCATCCAATTTGGAGTTCTGTAGACTGATAAATGATCAAAATACTCTTGATTGGTCAATCCCCTATTTCAGTTTTCGACAATGAAAATGCACTTCTATATTTCGACATTTTGACAATGAAAATGACTAAACTGGGCTTCAAAGTCTTCATACCAAATGTGGAAATATCTCTTAGATTCAAAATGGTATAAGAATCACCTAATAAAATTCTTGCAACTCAAAATATAGTTAAAATACCAACAAGTGTCAAAACTTAAAAACTCCCTTTCTTTAGAGCTTGATTGCATTTCTTGTTTTTGAACATTTTACACTTCATGTCTTCTTTAAATCATTTCAAATCATCAAAAATCATCCAATTATCTTCTCAACTCACTCCATTTGATGATTGAATCATTAAACTTACAAAAACATGAAGTTTTCACTATTAAAATCCCTAGAAATGCAATTTTTACCAATTAAACCATAAAATGCATATTTTCACTAGAATCCTAATTAATTAGTTATAAAAATAATTAAAACACTCCAAAACTAATTAATGAAACGCACTTAAAACACTTAAAATACACATTTATCAAGCATGTACCCAAAGGCACTTGAAAAATATTAAATAACTTTTATAGACATTTTTAGAAAAATTTTCATTTGGTTGTCACCAAAGTGGCTTAATTGATATACAGTTTTATACGATGTTTATTTATATTTTTATTTTATATGATGATTATAGTTATTAAAAGTTTCCCAAAGGTAATTTAATTTCTATAGTTATTGAGTTATTATATTACCCAAAGGAATATGATATCTCTATTAAATTTGTTCCATAAGTGAATAATTGTTTATCACTTATAGAGTAGATCACTAGCATGTTTTTCTAACCCAAAGGTAGAATATGATCATGTGCTTGATTACTCTATTTATGAATCTCATGGCTTAATTTGTATTTTCAGTTATTACTCCAACTTCAGTTTTAGAAATTTTAGCTAATATTCTAAAGTTTTAGTAGGTACTCTCATGACTATTTTGACAACTAAGAAATATAATAGGGTTGATGATGGAATTGAATAATATTGCTGAAGAACTTAAGGGTATGGATATGACTATTTTTGAGTCCTTTTTCGTGTAATTTATCCTAAACTCTCTTCCTCCATAATTCGGTCCTTTCAAAATTAATGTTTCTCAACTTATATCCACGAAGAGGAGAGGTTGATGATGTGCGTTATGGTTTCAAGTTAAAAATTTTGAATTATTCAATATGTATTAAATTACCCAAATACTATGCTTAGCTGCAAGCATACAAGTCAAATTGAAGTATAGAATAATATCGAGTAAATCCCATAAGGACTACTAGTAATTAACAAGGCTACTAACTCACTCTATTATCTGTACAATCATCAAAAAATTAACTAATAAAAATAATTAATCTTAAAATTTATCTAAAATAGCAAATTGTAAAAATTCCAATTTTTATTGAAGAAATCAAGAGATCAGATTCTTAGGGTTTTAGTAATCCTTCACCTATAAGATGGGAATTGACTAGATTGAATATTAAATTTCTACTACCATTGAGGATTAATTTCCTTTTATTTTGCTCATCGTTTTCACACATGAACAAATTACTTATTTCTAGCCTTTTCCCATTGGCATGATTAAAGAACTAGATCAAGTTCATGGAGATCTGTGAAATAAACAAGTTATTCCCCTAGACAAATCACTTACTTACATGACTTTGATATCTAAGTTCCAAGAGTCCAGATCCACTAGTTGATAGTTGATTTCCACCACTACCAAGAGCTAATATGACTTGTAATTTGTCATAAAGCAATCACAAGTATTAAATCAAATTCTTGAACTAACAAGTCATAGATTTAACATATAAATCATAATTAATCCATCATCTTAATAGCAAATTCATATATCACCCTAAGACTTAAAAGTTTAGCCTAGCATCATAATCAAACAAGCAACAATTTTCCTGCAATCAAGAAAGTTCATTCAAGATCTACATGAAACAAGGTCAACTGCACTTCACAAGAGATAACAAGCTAGCTGATGGTGAAGATTCTTCCCTCAAGGCTCAATCAATCTCCAAGCTATATCCTCTTGAGTTCTCTCCTGAACTTCTTGAAAGCAAGACTTGATGGCTAAGGTTGTTGCAAGACACAAGCTAGGGTTTTGCTCTTTCTTTTCTTTCTTCAAAGTTGCACTCTAATTCTATCAAAATTGCCCTATAAGATTTGAACCGTTAAGCATATATATAGAGGATTGGAGATGGCCAAACAAGAGCTTTCTTTAGGGTATATAAACCCTAAAAATTTCAGCTTGAAATTAAGTCAACATTGCAGTTGGCCTTATAGTAGATGGTGGCCAAATTTTGGTAGGCCTATTGAAATATAGCCGATCTTGCTCCTCTATTTTTAGCTTCAGCATGCTCTACAGTAGGCCATGGCCAATTTCTATTAGGCCCTGCTGATGTTTCCTTGATCCTTTCTAGTGTCATTGCACTTTGCATGCAAATGAACTTGATTTCTTACACCTTAAACTTTATGATCATTGAAAGTTGTCATTGCTTAACTTTCCAAATTATCATCACAATTCAAGTCCCTGCAATGCAAGAATAATTGGCGACTAAATCCATACAAATTTGTAGTCATATAAACACAAACCCTAACATCAAACATACATGTAAAACCCTAGTGAAACTTACTTTAAACTCTTGAAAAACACACTAAAATAAACAAAAAATACACACTTATTCACGTTAAATATTCACTTGTCAGTTGAAAAGGGAAGGATTACAAACTTAGGCTGTGCATGTCATATCACAAGGTCATAATGCAAATAGACCTAAAAAGAATAAAAAAGGGCATATGGTTTGAATAGCAGTGTTTTGTCTATGTTACCCTTTTGCCTTAGTTGGTCATGAACTATTGGGGATTGTAAACTATCCTATGTAGGGGTATTTTGGTCATAGAAGAAGTGGGAAGACAATGGTACAGCCTGTTGTACAACATCCTAATGCTTCTACCAATGTTGTATGCCTATAATGTCCTCTTAAGTGCTTATACAGCTTCTAAATTACGAAATCAATGGCTTAAGTATCCGTTAAATTTGTCATTAATATAAATAGAAAATGGGAGTTCCATGGTAAAGCTGATGAAACCACAGAGTTGCAATTCAACTTCGATGAAGAATAGGAACCACACAAATAAGTAATTGGACTCTATGTAAGACAGTTGTAATGTGTGCAAGATGAAGGATTTTTTGGGGAGTGTCCTAAGATGAGAAAGGCATTGGAATTAGAGAGTTGGGGCTTAATTGTACATGGAATGGAATTCACTTAAATGAATAATAAAGCTATGTTGAAGAGAGCTTTAATGCAGCCTACTTGGAAACCCACTTGTGTAACTGGTGAAAAGTGCAAATGCAGCAAGCGAAGGATCATTTGCAGTCAATACAAGTATCGTTGCCGTGCTTTTGAGCTGCCTTGGAATAATGGAAGTTGTTCATATTGAAGAATCTTGGCTCACATGTTTATGGCCTATTTGCTTTCACTTTTGTTTGGATAGGTATTGATACTTGATTTTCCAAGTTCACCATATATGGTGTTTATTTCTCTGTAATAAGTTTCTTATGGTATCATTTTGACTTTTGTAGAGCTGTGAGCAATTCTGACCTGCATATTGGGATTCCTGGTTAAGGTAAAGTCTAAATCTTCACTTCACAAATGGTGCATGTGAATTGCCCATGCTAAATTGATTTTAATTATTCTTTGCCCATGTTGTAATTGTTTGTGAGGACATCTCCGCAAATTGGGCTTTATTAACTTTAGTGCTTTATTTAGCCTACTTGACAAAACTGTTGGTTTGAGTATTTAATTTATTATCATTGTTTTGCACTTGCATTTGTTGGTTGGAATTGAATTGTTGTTCGTTAGAACTAACAACTCTATTGCACTGTTAGTATGACTATCAACCCAAACAATGATGCATTTGCTAAAACCATCTATAATACTATGGTGTCTTTATTGTTATTGCTATAAATTTTCTGGTTCTTTTGCTTTCATATATTAAAGGGTTAAAACAAAAAAACCCCTATGGTATATCTAATATACAGAAAAGCTTCCTGTGGTTTCAAAACATGCAAAACAACACTTCATGTTTTGAACTAAACTGTAAACTAACAGAATTCGTTAAACTTAACGAAAATAACGGTTTCGGCTGTTAAACTTACCGGATTCCATTAAGTTTACAGTTAACTTTATCGGATTCTGTTAAATTTTTCATTAAGTTTAACAAATTCTGTTAATTTACAATTTAGTTCAAAACATGAGGTATCATTTTGTATGTTTTGAAACCATGAAGGATTTTTCTGTGTATCGGATATACCACATGGGGTTTTTTTGGTTTTAACCCTATATTAAACAATGATGGTTCTTTTGCTTTCATAGATTAGAATTATAATTTTGTACAATTCCTTTCTTACAATCCTACTTTATGACAGCTATAACCGATACAACTACATTTATCACCATCAACATCTATAACTTTACACACAAAAACTAGCCTACAGGTCACAACTCCTACGCTGAGCGTGGGCAAACCCCCAGTCTATAAGAACAAAATGACATGGGCATTGATGATGATCCATTGACTTTTTACAAGCCATAAGCAATAATGAATCAAATGAATGGATGGATACTATGAAAATTGAAATGGCATCTATGTAGGCTAATCAAGTTTTGGAACTAGTAGAATTACCTAAGGATGTCATACCTATTAAATTTAAATAGGTATTTAAGACAAAAAAATGACTGAAAAAGTAATATTGACCATTATAAAGCTCGACTAGTGGCCACTCAAAGAGAAGGTATATACTAGGGTTAAAAACAAAAAGCCCCTGTGATATAGCTATCATACAGAAAAGCCTCTGTGGTTTTATATCATACATGTCGGTACCCCATGGTTTGAAGTAAGGTGAATTGTTGACAGAAATCATCAAATGTAACACGTTTGTATTAAACGCGCTGGAAAGACACGTGTTTCTTTCAAAAAACAAGTTTTTAACACAAATTTTCACCAGAGATACCTATTGTGCCCTTCACACCTTAATAAAAAAGCCATGTTGTGGGTCTTCAGCCTAAATTGCAGGAAACAAAGCATTTGCAAGCCAACAAAGCATTTGCAGGAAACAAAATTGTACTTCTTCAACCTGAGGTTGCAAGCTGCCAAAGGTAAAAATTTAACCATTTGTAATTTGCAGATGCAATATATTCTTATAGGGTCTATTATAAGGATTTAAAGTAAAAATGTGAACTCTCTATTTTTTTTGTGTAAATATTGAAGGGAAATTAAGGAACCATACTACGATGTCTTCCTCAAGCTCTCGACCAACCAGCGGGGGAAATGGAGTTAGAGGTCTTCGATACTAGTACAAGATGTGTAATTGTCAAAGGAAGGCGAAAGTAAAGATTGTTGAGTCGGAAAAGCCATCGAATGGAATGTTATATTTTGTGTGTGAAAAAGATTAATGTGGGTTCTTTTCATGGTGTAATCCAGTTTACAGAGATGAGCCAGATCGAGATAACTATATTGTGAGCCAACCTATTCAAGAACGTTCCTATTTGGATGGCGTGCTCTCAAAACTAGAAAATTTGGACAATGAGATGAAGAACTTGAAATTGCTAGTTAGAGGTTGTGTTATGGTATCTATTTTTTCTATTTTACTATTATTGATGTCTACCAAATAAGACAATGGAAATTGGTAGGCTGTTGTATGGAGTTTTGTTGCAATGAAATGGAACTGCCTGTTGGTAATATGCATTTTCATAAATGTTAGTGTTGTTCTGGTGTTTCCACGAGTTGTAAGAAAAATAAAGTGCTGAAAATTGAACAACAAGTACCAGACAAAAAAATGGTTTATCACTCGATGAAAAATTTGACATAACATTAACCTGGTTGCCAAGAACTTCATTCAGTAACTACAAAAATAGTAATACATAAGCCAAGAGTATGGAAAAGTAGACAAATATTTCCATCGACAACCAATCATTCTACAGTAAAGATAGTTGCAGGCATTATTACAACTAGATGTAATATTCCAAAACGAAGGTCTAACTACGGCTAGGCAAATATTAGGCAGGTAATTAAGCCTGGATAACTTTTGATCTCTTTGCCCTTAACTTCTACAGGAATCAGTAACAGTTGCAGCTCTGGCTCTTTTTGCTGGTATAGTGGTGCCATCAGCCCTGTTACCCCCATTCGTATTTTACCATCCACAGGTTACAATTAAAATAAAAAGAAAAATTAGATCTTGACCAACACAATTATGTTTTTATGTAACTCATTAAATCCAATGTAAAAGTGATACTTGTGATACAGATTGTTTACTATGTGTAGTTTTGGCCAAACTAGCAACTGTTGGTTGATTGTAAACCTTCCTAGCCTTTTTGCTAGTTTTTGTAGTACTTCGAGTAGCAGTAACTCCTTCACTAGTTGGCTATGGTTCAGTAGATGACTCAACAATTGGTTGTGATTAAATGGATTCAGCTGCATTTGCTTCAGGTGGCAACAAATGCCATTTAACATTATTAATAGATACAGATGCTGTAACAATGACATTCAAGTGTACAAGGAAACATTACCTTATAAAATTTAGAGTTAGGGTGAATGGGATTCTTGCACGTCCGTGAGTTATGATTTGGCTGAAAACATCTCTTGCAATGTACTACAAGACTCTTTCTAGTTGATACTTGACCCTTCTTAGGCTTATCTTGTGCTTTTTGGTGCAGTTTCTTTGGTCTACCAGGCATTCTCCTAATTGCATCGGGAGGGGGGGTTTAGGGCCTTTTCTTCGCATGTTATCCAGTAAATATCACTTGGAACAGGTGTGATAGTATGTGCATATGTTTTCAGATATTCTGCTCAAGTGTAGCAAGTATGCACATAATCTTTTATAGGCAATCTACACACTTCTATTGCAGCACATGCATGGGCACAAGGATAATTTGTTAATTGAAAATACCCACAGGTACTTGTCCATTCATGCAAATATACTACTAACATTTTCTCGGACCACAGTCAACCTCATACTTGTGACCCCCGTCCTAGGTCACAGCAAATGTCCTACTCAACCTCTGATTCTTGTCAATCTTTTCTGTTGTATTAGGACAGATTTCTCCTTGAAACTTTTGCATTCCAAATCTTTTTGTTTGAATTCTCTGCATCAATCTCCTCCTTATCCATTCAAGCATCCCAGTGATAGGTAACTCTCTTGCTTCTAATATATAGTTGTTGAATGACTCATTTAGGTTGTTTACCAGAATGTCACATATACTACTTTCTCTAAAATGTGATATACTCCAAAGAGTTGGTGGAATTCTGCTCAACCATTCAGCAGCATCTTTGTTTGCCTTTTCTAGGTCATTCATTGCCACTTTCCATTCCCTTTCATTGCCAGGACTTACAGCAGCCCATAACAGCAAAATCTATGTTCTATATCTAGAAATAGTTGATTCACGGCTTACACAAGCCCTTTCTATCTATCTGAAATGAAGGTCCAAGGAATGTTATCCCTTCCTATGCCTAGATCAGCCATTAGCAATTCCAAAAACCATTTCCAGGAGTCATACCGGTCTATCTCTACCACTGCACTTGCTATTGGCATCATGTTGTCGTTGCCATCTCTGCCAAGTGCCGACAATAATTGACCACCAAATGCTGTCTTAAGAAAACAGCCATCTAGACCAATTATTGGTCTACAACCATCAAGGAAACCCTGCTTGCATGCATGCAAGCAATAATATAACCTTTCAAATGTCCCTCTTGAACCATCAGCTGGTTTGTCAATCTGAATTTTTACAATACTTCTAGCATTTGTGTCTCGGATAGTGGCTGCATAACTCCAGAGTTTTTGATACTACTCTATGTCCATGCCAAACATCATATCCTTTGCCTTACGCTTAGCTCTACCAACCTTAGCAATTGATACATTGATCATTAAATCTCTTATGATGTCATTCTTTAATCCCATCAAATCAACTTTTGGGTTATCCCTGATCTTATCTTGATACTTGTTGCTCAGATATGTGGCTGTTGCATGTTTATTTTTATATTCTCGAGCACACACATGCTTACCCTTCAATGACTTTATTTGGAAGGTTGATTCATCTTGAATTGGTGTTGCACGAATCCTCCAAGTACAACCTTTTGCACATTTGGCAATAATTTTTTTGGAGTAGTTTTTCACCCAAGTAGCTTCATAACCCTCTCTAACTAGCCATTCACACAACACAAATCTAAACACTCTAAAATTAGTAAACTTCTGCCCCACTTTTAGCTCAAAGTATGGCTTTCTAAACTCAACTTCAGGATTAAAGTCAAGACAATCATCCTTTTCTCCACCACTAGATCTAAATTTCTCCAGCAATTCTTCATCCAAAACCATAGGTTCTTGCCAATTCTCTTCAGTCACCTTAGCATTCACTACCCTTTCATCTTGTGGCCTCAAATCTGATTCTCCAACTATTGTAGTGTCTTTTTTAATGCTTACAGCTTCATCTTGTGATGGAATATGTGATGGCCTTTGAGATGAAACAGGTGGTAGAATTTGCTAAATCATATCAGGCCCTCTAGATTGTGAGGTTTCACTAGCCCTTTTCTTCCTCGCAACCCCACTTTTAGCAGAACTTTTTTCATCTGTCTCTCCAACAAATGAGAATACGTGCACAAGCAATTTTGAGAAAGTAGTGGTGCCATCACCTTTCTCCTTGTCTCCATCACCTTTTTGGTTGTTGTCTCCAGTGATTTTTTTGTTGTGGTTGTTGTCTCCTGCGGCATCTTTTTTCGGTGTAAAAATGTCTTCATCTTTTATTGTTTCCCACCCATCTTTTAACCATTTTGGCTCTTCATCATCTTCACATGCACCTGTCCCCGTAGTGTTAGTGACCCCACCATCTTCACATGTACCTGTATCAAGGCCTTTATTTTTTATTCCATCACTAACTCTACCATCTTCAGGCTCTTTTTCAAATGGCTCATCCCCACTGCAAGCATAAATTAGCCTTTCCTTTGGCAAGTTCCAATATGCTTGGTTCATTAATTTAATATCATTATTGTCTCTAATTGGGTGTAGGCCACCTTCCAAATCAACATCTGGGACACAAAACCAAAACGTTACTCTAGTTGCTCCTTCATTTACTGTTTTAAACATTCTGCAGAGGCTTACTATGGAGAACTGATCTTGAACTCTTTCTTTGAAAATGGCCATGTGGGTTCCTGTGTAATGGAGCCTTGATTTTTCTCTAAATCTCCCACCAAAATACGTATGTATGTCAACTTTGTCCTCATATCTCCTTTGTTGCTGCATGAAAAGCAATAAAGTTCTCACTTTTTAGTAATTTGTCTTTCACAATGACACAAAAAACTAACATAACAGAACCAGAACAAACAATTCATTGTAGGTGGGATTGAGGACCACATTTGACTACAACATGTCTTCATGAACCCTATATTTTTAAGATAACAACAGATTATCTACCAACATTAATCTATTTTTTATTGTGACAATGATACAAATAGAACAACAAGACAGTAGTTTCATGACATTTATACTCAAACACAAACATTTAAGAGGTTGAGTTCAGATTCGTCAACCAAATAGCAGATTCTAAGGCTTTCCATTTCCGTACTTAATCAAAATAGCAAATTGAGGGCATACATCAAAACCTTATCTTCACTAACAACATCCATAAATACATCAAAAATCTTATCTTTGTTAAATAATGGCCTCCCAATTTAATCTGAAATCAATAAATCACAATTTCTCTTCCACAAAATACCCCAAAACCCAAAACGAAATATATGAGGGATGATATACGAACCCATTTTTCTTCGATTTTCCGCCGCAAATCTTCACTTCCTTGTATTTTCCGTCGATCTTGTTGTTCGATTGAGATAACAAAGAAAATTTTGCTAAAAATTGGTTGCAAAAAGGTTGCTCTCTCTCTAGGGTTTGTATCTTCTCTCTCTCTCTCTTTCTCTCTCTCTTCGTTTGTTTTGACAGAATGAAAGTGCTATATTACTTTGGCTATTTTCGCTTATATTATTAGGGTAATTTCATCTTTTCACTCAGCTCCATCTGCTTTAATGATTTTCGTCGACGATTTACCTTATGTCAAACCATGGGGTATCAACGCGTATGATATGAAACCATAGGAGGCTTTTCTGTATGATAGTTATACCGCAGGGGGCTTTTTTGTTTTTAATCCTATATACTATAATGAAACCTTAAGGCTTTGGAAGCTCATTATGATTTAGAATTATATCAAATAGATGTAAAAACAGCCTTCTTGAATGGAAGTCTAGATGAAGAAAATTACATGCGATAACTTGAAGCTTTGAGAAGGACGTAAAGAACAATTAGTATGTAAATTTAAAAGATCAATATATGGATTTAACCAGGCATCTTGCCAGTGGTATTTTAAGTTTCATGATACCATTACATCCTTTGGATTTCAAGAAAATATACTTAATGATTGTGTATATCTAAAGGTTAGTAGGCGCAAGTTTGTATTTGATCTTGTATGTTAATGATATATTACTTGCTAATAATGCATTAAGTTTATTATATGAAACTAAAAGGTTTCTTTTTGAGAATCTTGAAATGAAAGATATAAAGGATGCATCTTTTATATTTGGCATTGAGATACACAGAGATAGGCCCAAGAAAATCTTTAACTTATCTCAAAGATCCTATATAACCAATGTTCTTGAAAGATTTCAAATACAAAATTGTTCAGCAAATCCATGCCCTATTATTAAAGGTGATAAATTGAGTCAAAATCTGTGTCCTGAAAAATGATATTGAGAGACATAAAATGAAAGCAATATCATATGCCTCAACTATAGGAAGCTTAATGCATGCTCAAATTTGTACATGGCCTGATATTAGTTTGGCAATTAAATGCTTAGAAGATTTCAAAGTAATCCAGGATTTGATCATTGGATCGCAACTAAAAAGGCGATGCGATATCTTCAGCATACAAAAGATTTAATGCTCATCTATAAGCATTGGGTACTCGGATTCGGATTTTATGGGATGTGTTGCTAGTATGAAATATACTTCTGGATATGTTTTCATACTTGTTGGTGGAGTTATATCGTGGAAAAGTGTGAAACAAACTATAACTGCTTTTTCCATAATGAAAGCAGAATTTGTAGCTTGTCATGAGGCAACCTCTTAAGCGATCTGGTTGTATAATTTTATTGAAGGAATTTAGATCACAAATTTTATATCTCGACCTATTATGATATATTGTGATAATTTTGCAACTATGTTTTTTCTCAAAAAAAAAAAAAGTGCTATAGTAAATCTAAACACATTGAATTAAAATTTCATATTGTTTGAGAAAGAATTCAACAATGAAAGTTGTCCATGGAACATATAAGATCCGATTTGATGCTTGCAGACCCATTAACAAAAGCATTGGTGCCAAAGAAATTGTAGGAACATGTTAGTTCTATGACTCTTGCTATTTTATAAATAAATGTTTATGTATTGTTTTAGGCACATAATTACTTATATATTATTTGCTTTGTGCACATTTTGTAGTTCAAAAATTATTTAGGATATAAATATATATAGATCATTAATGAACATTCTTGTTTTAGTTGTTCATTTCTTTCTCAATTAGTATGTCTATTTCTAGTTATTGGATTTCTGATATATAGAAGGGGATATGTTTGTCAATTGACATATAACCGCCATAATCTATTCTAATCACAATGTAGGATAAACATATTTTTTGTTGTGGCCACTTACTGTCTATTGATTTTGTACTATCATAATTTGCTTGATCATTTGTTCAAGTGGGAGAATGTATCAATATGACCTAAAGGACCATAGATAATGTTCTGATGCTTATTAATTATTTCACTAGTTTATGGGATAAATAACTGTGTAAATAGATTTATACTGGTAATTATAGAATTTTAAGGATAGACAATTGGAGGAAGTCCCATATTTGTTGTATGTGGACATATTATCTAATAATTATTGTGGTACTTTATCTAATAATTATAATGAATATCAAGCTATATCTTATCATTATATTTAACAAATAAAATATGATACATCTCAAAAAAGAAGGATTTTTTGCCTACCTTAATTGTTCTCTTTTTCCTTAGTTATTTCCCTTACTTATATTAATAACTCAACCATAATGCAATTATCTCCAAGAAAAAAAAAAGTCTGTTATACTTAACATTTTTACTTTGATCTGGATCTATCTTAATTTTGCCCTTAATTTGTTATACTTAATTTGTTTGAGGCCTATGCTTTTTTGAATCCAATCGTAGATTTTATGCTAGTCATACCCGTCTTCTTTTTTCTCTTAGCTTTTGTTTGACAAGCTGCTGTATGTTTTCAATGAGATCTTTAATTTGATAGTATCAGGGAAAATTCATGATTTATGCGCAAAAATGTTCTAAGAATTAATAAGATTAGATAAGTTTTAGAGTATGAACCCTCAATTCAAATGTTGAAATCCTTTGATAGTCGAGAAAAGTTTGGCTTACTTCCTCTTCTTTTTCTCATTTTTAACCCCTTTTAGTAAAAAAGCCCTAACCATATAGGTTATTAATTAAGGCCCTACAATATTTAATTTTGGATGTAAAAAAAATTTTGGTTAGTGGAAAACTCTTATTCCAAATGAATTTCTAAAAATTATTTTCTATTTCCAAAAAGAATCTCATTTCTTGTTATCCAAATAATACATGTATTAGAAAAAATGGAGGATCTATTCACTTTTTTTCTCAAAAAATTATCTTGGAGATTGTGTAATGCTTATTCTCAAACTCTTTGTTTACACAATAGTTATATTTTTGGATTCGTATCTAATGATTCCTCTTTTCATCTTTGGATTCCTATTTAATGATTTCGAACATAATCCTGGTCATGAAGAATAAAGGGGGTTTTTCTTTTTTCTTAGTATTTTATATTTAACTAAGAAGAAAAGATTTGCAAAATTTGAAAAAATCAAGTCATCAACAGAAATGAACAGAGAGGGATTCAAACCCTCGGTACGAATGATTCGTGTAACAGATTAGCAATCCGCCGCTTTAGTCCACTCCGGCATCTCTCCAAATTTATTTTAAAAGATAATTAAATGACAGATTGTAACGCCCTATAATTTGGACTCTGTTAAATTATGCAAAAAATTCTAGAAAATATCTATTCAAACCATTCTATTGTGGAATTGACCTAATTGACCCTCAATAGTAATTAGATTTTTAGAACTTTCTCTTATTTTACTTTTCACTCAATTGACCAATTTGTTAAATTCAAAAGGACCCAAGTTGACTTTCCTTCAATTTCTTGGGCCTGAATGCTAGTTTGAAACCTTCAGGGCCATATTCTAATTTATCCCAAGCTGAAAATAAATGTTCAAAGTTTTGAGGGGGCCATTTTGCAATTTTCATTATGATATCTTTTCTTGGAACTGAGCAACCCATCATCTTCTCCCAAAATGGTGCCTCCTGCTTCATTCTCTTTGTTCCTCTTTCTTGACTCTTCCTTAAAAAATGTTGCTGGAGAAACCGAATCAAGAAACTAAGCTTTTGAGAGCTAAATCTAATGTGAATTCGACCCAGCAAGAACTTGTCTTAAAGAACCAAGTTGATCAGACAGCAGAATGATCTATCTTGATTAAGTTATGGACAAATTGGACGGAATTTGAAACAATCAAGGATCGCTCGAGATTGAATAGAAGGGTAGAATGACGCCACAATTCAATGTGATCTTGAATTGATAAGTCAATTGAAAACTCAAGAATCCTCTCAAGTATTCAAAAAAAGATCTCTTAGATAAGAGACTTGCAAAACACAAAGTGTTTGCTGGAAATTTTCTTTCATAATTCACCTCTTAAAAAAATGTTGGACTTTAGGGCTCTTTTATAGCCTTTACAAAGACTCAAAAGAAATCTAAATAAATTAGGAAACTTCTTAACTAAACCTAACTCAGCCCTAACTAGGAAACTAACTCGACTTAAGGCTTAACTATGGTCAACATGACCTAACCTTTTAGTTAATCAAACTAATGATTTATTTAACTCTTAAGCGTGAATCAACCAAAACAATTGGCTAGAAAATATCATAAACGCATGATACTAAGGACTTAATAACTAAGTAAACACACTAATTCTCAAGAAAGGGACAGTTGAAATGTTGGACTTCAATTACTCAACCATCTTCATGACTTGAACAAGAACCATGGACCCCATGTTCGTATCATTCCCCTCCTCTTGAAAGTGACTTGCCCACAAATCATCAGATTGGAGAAATTGCAGCAATTTAGGCAACACCTTAATGCGAACATACCATGTTGCATGGCGCTTATATAATTGTAAGAAACTAAAGAGCAAATATTTTAACCATGGTATGTACCAATGGACACGAAACTGATTGTAGCACTGCTTTGCTCTTAGATCACCATGAACAAGCTCAATTGCATCTATTAGGTAGTGATCTTCATTGTAATGCTCAAGTATACTAGTGAAGTCCCGACTTTGATTGTGCGAAGATGTAAACTCCATCACTAGTTGACATTGATTTGGGCCATCCCGCATGGACAAAATTGGAGCAACTTGTTGCACGGCTGAGGCATGAAACAACAAGTTAAGAACAACTTTTGGATCTTGCTTGATCTCACACAAATTCACATCTTCCAATATACAAGGTAGCAATCGATAGACTTCCATTCCATACGAATCACATGAACTTGAACAAGTTGAAGTGGATAAAATGAACTCGTAGTGACCAGCTTTTGGACGTGTGAACACGCATGAAATATCACAACATATAGCCGGAACAAGTATAAAATCAGATTGCAACTCTTTAATCAAAGCTGAAAAATTTCGGACAGCTTTACAACCTACAAAAACAAAATAAATCTCAGCTTGATTTGAACCAGAAATTGGATATATAAGCAATGGAACATCATTAGTTAAGTGGTAAAAAGGTGTAGAACAAGAGTTAAATGCAAAAACTCCCTTTGACACGTCATTATTCCCTCCACCAATCGATTCAACTTGAGAATGCATTGCTGGCTCTTTACACTTTCTTTCAAAATCTACATAAGAAATACAAGTGATAGGATGGAAATTATGCTCAAAAGAAGGTAAAGATGATGAATGAACAATAGGTAGCAAACGAGAATCAAAATACGGAATTTTCCCTTCATGATGAGTTCGAATTAATTCTCCATTGGTGCGGACAGATTTGAATTGAAATTGTTCCATGAAGTGGTACCATATAGATTTATCTCCCAGAAGACAAACTCCATGGAAACTAGTGAATTGTACGAGTGACATTGGAATGGAACATTGCATGACTAACTTCACTTGACTTCGCTTAATCTGCACAAAAGAAGAAACACTAAACAAGGTAAAGTGAAGATTGTTAGGAAAACTATAAACACTCACATTCCCACTCACAGTCAGCTCACTTGATGTTTCACTCATCTCATTAGATTTTTTTACCACTTATTCTAGCTCACTTTCCTCAACTTTTACCTCATATGCACTCTCAAGTATTACCCCACACTTCTCACTAACAACTTCATCTTCCCACTTTTCAGCTTGAATGACAACTTCCTCAATCTCGGTCCTTTCCACTGGCATTTTCTTTTGTTTTTCTTGAAGAAGATGTTGGTAAATACCCACCATGACTCCTCCATAGATGACTCAAATGCAACCTTAGACTTTGAGGAAATTGATGTAATAGATTCCTTTTCCCTTTTGAGTGGTCTTTCCTCCTTCGGTTCACCATATGTTGATCTATTGCGAGAACTTTTAAGCTCCACAGTTCGGTTATGGTCGTGAGACCTCTCAAACTAACAAGCTGATTTGGTGGAGGATGAGCTCTTTTTAGATGTTTGACGTAAACTCCGTTGCCCCTCCTCATACTCATCACAAGTACGCTTATATCGTTCATATGCACACAAAGCATTGTAACGATCCATCTTCTCCTTGAGGGTATGAAATTCATGGTTTGACACTTTAGCATTGCTAGATTGAATGGAACCCCTCTTCTTGAAAGATTCGTTCTCAATTCTATCAAACCTTTTATGCATGAGTTGGACTGATTTGTTTAACTTCCTTTCAAAGTCCCCCAAAATGGATTCCAACATAAGTGTAGGATTGAAGTGATGTGAACTTCCTTTGGTGGACATCCTTAACCTGCAAAAAGGTTAGCAAAAACAAAGGAAAGTTTCCTCACAACACACCCTCACATGTATGCACCCGCACTTGTGTATCGCTCAAGTGTTTAATTCACTCTAATAGGCTCACCAAGCAATTCTCTTGGTCGTTGATCTCCTTACTTGAAGAAATCAAAATTTCTCAAGTAGTTCAATGACTTATCCAACAACACACACGGAAGTGACATAGGTGAAATTGGTTCACTTGAGTTGAGATTGGATCACACAAAAAGGAATGATTTTAAGCAACTCCAAGGGCTGAAACAAGGCTGAAAATTTACAAATTTAAAGGAAGAATGAACCTAATGTGACTCCTAGGCAAGTAGTTCAAGATCTGACCAGATTTTGGGTGCTAATTTGGTGCGGTTTTGGACAAGGTTTAACACACAGAGAAACTTGACTTATTGCTGGAAAACGACACTACAAGACCTGATTTGATTTGAACAAGAACAACACAAAATTTGGAAGAATCAAATTAGGAAACTCAAATTAGGAAACTATTGACTCTTTGTAAACCTAAACTGATTTGGACTTTTTGAACTATAACTAGACTCAATTAAAACTTGAAATAATGACTCAAAACACAACAAGTTGTGGCTGGACAGATTAAGAAACGAAATCTGAAGCAACAAATGACTTGGCAAAATTATGGAAGCCTAGAATGACACTCTACCCGAAGTGTGTTTTGCTGGAATTTGGAAGCTTTGGTTCGTTGGCTCTTGGACTGATTTTTGGAAAATAAGATACTTATTTTAAGGAGCTTTCCTAAGGGAATTCAACGGCTAATGCAAACCAAATTGGACGAGGAATATCTGACCAGATTTGGTAACAAATCCAAGTCAACTTTGGTTTCCTAATCAAATTGTCTTCTTGTTTCCAAGACTCAAGCTATGATCCGTTTGTCTTTCTTTCTTTCTTCTTTTTTTTTTTCCTTTTTTGCACCACAGATCAGATTCTTTTCTTTCCTTTTGTTTTTTTTTTTTAATTCGGCTCACCTGCCCAAGAAACAAGATCAAGAACAGCTGCAATTCACAAGTCCAAGAATATGAACTAGGATTTCCAAGAACTTCAAGAATTGGAGACTTTGATTCAAGCTTTTTTTTTTCAAGAAACCCTTTTATGTGATTCAAGAACCCCAAGATTTCCAAGAAAGTTCAAGAAATTCAAGATTTTTTGGTCTAGAAAATCAAGAACTACTAGTACTTTCAAGAATTAAGAACAACCAGCCACGGTTTCACTTCAAATCACAAGGAACAACCCACGAGTTAATTAACAAGGCAAAGAAACAGCCACGGATTGTGTATTAAACGATGAGCAGAATTTGTTTTGGCACAAGACCCCAAGACACAGGGAAACACAACACAAAATGAGACAAAATACGACTCAAACAAGGGAGCTGCAATCGGACAACAAGATACACATGTGACCAGCAAAGGAGCAAACGTAGACGACAAAGAACAAGTACAAACACAAACGAAACTCAGACAGATTTGATAAATCAAGACGAGATGCAATGTGGACAAACACAACACAAGACACGATTTGGAGACTTACAATTTTGGACAGCAATGGAAAATAACAAAAATCCTAACGACATCAACCAACAAGATACAGGCAGCAAGGTAATCACAAGAGATTCAAACCCTAGACGATGAACAGATTTTTTTTTTATTTTTTATAATAGGGTAGGATTTGGTAGGAGAAGAAAGAGGAAAACAAGAAAAAAAAAAAGGATATTAACCTGGATCAAGAGCCAAAACTCTGATATCAACTTATGTGAACTCCACCCAGCAAGAACCTGTCTTGAAGGACTAAGTTGATTAGGCAGTGAAAGATCTATCTTGATCAGGTTATGAACAAATTAGATGGAATTCTAGATAATCAAGGACCGCTCGAGATTGAATAGAAGAGTAGAATGACGCTACAATTCAACGTGATCTTGAATTGATAATTCAATTGAAAACTCAAGAATCCTCTCAAGTATTTAAGAAAAGATCTCTTAGACAAGAGACTTGCAAAACACAAAGTGTTTGCTGGAAATTTTCTTTCATAATTCAACTCTTAAAAAAAATGTTGGACTTTAATGCCCTTTTATAACCTTTACAAAGACTCAAAGAAATCTAACTAAATTAAGAAACTTTTTAATTAAACCTAACTCAACCCTAACTAGGAAACTAACTTGACTTAAGGCTTAACTATGGTCAACATGACCTGGCCTTTTAGTTAATCAAACTAATGATTCATTTAACTCTTAAGCGTGAATCAACCACAACAATTGGCTGGAACATATCATAAACGCATGATACTAAGGATTTAATAACTAAGTAAACACACTAATTCTCAAGAAAGTGACGGATGGAATGTTGGACTTCACTTACTCAACCATCTTCATGACTTGAACATAAACCAAGGACCCCATGTTCGTATCAAAATCAGAAGAGGCAGTAGTAGCGTCTTGAAGGTGAAGAACAAGAAGACACCCAAGAGACTAGAGTGAATTGAGGTGAGAGGTGGGAAAAAGGAAGGAAGAAAGGAGGAAGTAGCAGTCTGCTTTGCTGCCGCTGCCATTCCCCCACTTTTCTTGATAAGAAAAGAGTGAGAGAAGTCGCAAGATACCAAGAAGGGAGGGATGAAGGAGCTGCATGTTGCTTCCAGATTGAAATCACGTATTTATGTGTAAAGATTCAGACAAGGAAACAGAAACAAGAGGAGCAAATGGAGCTGGGGATAGCTTCAAACCGTGACGAGAGTTTTCCACATAAGGTGAGGAGTTTTTCACTGATTTGTTAGGTAGCCGTATATTTTTCTTTAGAAGTTTTCATATATGAGTTCTTGATGAAATATCATGGCAATTTTAAGTGAAATATCAATTGAAGTCCGTGAGTAAAACTTTGAACTCGGAACCGTAGTTGCAGAAGTTGCAGTCAGCTTTGAGCTATCTAGGTTAATAGACTGTGAGATTGTGTAGACACGTCGGAATCATTCACTGTTGGTCATGAATGAAACTAGAATCATAGAGATTTTTTTCAGTATAAGAATTTCTCACTAGTTCTGTGTAGAAGAAATTGGTGCAGCTCTGAATTTAGCCGAAAATCAGCTCTGTTTGTAGTTGAACAGATCCTTGAGATGATGCTATGATCACATTTTTTTAATAGGTTCTAAGTAAAATTTTGGGTTGGATCCTTCAGGAGATGTTTAGTGATATACTTCTAGTTGCCATCTGTGTAAATAACATAGCTATATCAGTTCTAATGCTTAAGGTATAGTGGTTCCAACACCAGACCTTGACCAGCCTGATGTGGTTTTGACCGAAAGCTGCCCCAATTTTAGGTGTAATTTGGAGTGACTTATGGATTTAATTGCACCTTGGTTATATCATGAGAGTTCTAGTACTCTGAATCTAGCTTCTGAATCTTTAAAAATCAAGATCATACTAGTTTTATATCTTAAGATATGGTGGACTTAGTAGCACAATCGTAAGGCCATAACTGCAAGACACGGCATGGTTGGCGAAAAATTATTGTAACTTGATCTAGGAAGCTTGAAATTCAGTGCTGTCAATTGTATTTGAAACTAGATTCACAGATTTTTCTAAATGTATAAAAATCTACCTCTGCTTTTATTGTTTATAAATGCCAGAAAATCCGAAAATGGCTGAAAATTGTACCCTGTTTAGGTTGTGACTGGAAACTGCATTGATTTTTCACTGAATTTAGATTAGCTTATGATCTAAATTGCAAAATGATATCTTTTGGATATTTGCAGTATCCTGAATCTAGTTTTTGAATTTTTAAGAATCATGGACATACGATTTTTATATTTCAAGATATGGTGAATTTAGTAGGACTGTCCAGCCCGGAATTTGGCAAGGACATGCAAAGTGATAGTATAAATTTTTGGCATTTTTGAGGCCCTTTGGGGATGGTAATTGGGAAATGAATTTCTTACGAAATATTTAGTACGTTAACTAAAGTTATCACTGCTTCAGGTGTCACGTCTATACAAATTGTACAGCTCGAGTTACGATAATTTAAAAATCAGAGCCGCACCAGCCTGAGGAGTTGTGAAAGAGAGTTATCACAAATTTAGGGGCAATTTTGAATAAGCTGTGACATTAACCACACAATCGTTACTTCATGATAGTTCTAATACTCGGAGTCTGGTTTCTGAATTCTTAAGCATCACAGCCATGTGAGTATCATATCTCAGGATATGGTGCTTTTAGTTGGGCTGCCCAATCTGATATTTGACCCTCACAGCCTTGCCATTTTGTGAACAAGTTCCAATTGACAAATTCAATTGAGTTGATTCTTGTCCCGTTAGATGTAGTGCGTACATGAGAAGAGTTACCTGCAATTTATTTGGGATTTAAAATGTTGAAATCTGTATAAAACAAGATAAGGAAGGACAGGGGATACCAATCAACCAAATGGACAATTGGGAAATCCCTCATAGCTTGGGCTAGACATGTAAGACTAGTTGCACTTGATATGTTTGAAACTACATCACAGAACTTCAATCTGTATAAGGCCCTGATCAGCTTCCATATCTACTAAGTTCGACGAACTTCCAAATTTGACATGAAATGAATTGGTGTACCAATTTAGATTAACAAAACGTGCTTTAGACATTAAGGTTATTAGAAACTTGCTTTGTCGAAGATCTAACTGTAATGGTACCAGACTTGAGCTAACTAGGAATGTTGCCTCTTGTGGTTGGAACAATAATCAGAACGTAAATGCAATTAATCAAACACAAAATGAGCTAAGAATGAAGCTCAGGAATGGCTTTCATTAATCTGTGAAGAAATACAGAAATGGCAGGAAAACTTAGAAGGTGAAAGAATTGAAGGAAATTTGGGAAAGGAAAAGCAGAATGAGATTTAGCTCAATTCTGTTGAATTACAAGACAATTGCTACCTTTACTACATTCACTTAATCCCCTATTTATAGCTATCAATTAATAACTAACGTCTGATCCTTCCAATCGTGTTTGTCCACGTGGCCAAGTGGCCGTGAATTTGTTGCAATAACTGAAAGTTTGTTGCAGAACTTCTATGGCTTCCTTCGCGTGGCCGTAGATTTGGTTCCCAGCAAAGGCGTGGTTCTTGATTCACGCCTTTGTTTCTTTCTTCTACCTATCTCACGCCTTCTTCCTTGCCATCTTCACGCTTTCGTCTGTTACTTGATTTGCCTATCAGCTGCTCCATGACAATAGTTCCCCCTACAATTAAATCTTGTCCTCAAGATTGAACTCCAGGAAATTTTCGTCCTATCTCCTCTGCGTCCTCCCAAGTGGCTTCAGCAGGTGAAGCTCCCCACCACTGCACTAGCCACTGAACTGCTGATGCATTTTTCCTCTTAACAATCCTCCTATCTAAAATGGTCTCAGGCGCGACCCTCAGATGTCCTTGTTCATCCATGTTAGGTAGCTGGAGGACTGGTGCAGCATTCTGTCCTACCTTTCTCTTGAGGAAAGATACATGAAAAGTTGGATGTATCCTGGAATCAGCTGGCAGTTGAAGCCTATAGGCCACCTTTCCTATCTTCTCAACTACCTGATAAGGCCCATAGTACTTTGCTGATAGTTTGGAGTTCTTTCTTACTTCTATTGATGTCTGTCTATAAGGTTGCAACCTCAGATAAACCCAGTCTCCAACACTGAATTCTCTCTCAGTCCTCCTTTGGTCTGCATACATCTTCATCCTGTTCTGAGCTTCTTGCAAGTTCTTTTTGAGCAATGCATTCATTCGTTGCCTATCTCAAATGGTCCTCTACTGTAGCCAACCTGGAGTGTGAATATGGCCCCAGAGCTAGTTGAGGTGGAGGGATTCCATACAGTGCCTCGAAGGGGCTCATATGAATGGCAGTGTGATAAGTGGTGTTATACCACCATTCAGCAAGTGATAGCCAGGCATTCCATTTCTTAGGCTCCAGGTGTGTCATGCATCTTAGGTACATTTCCAATACTTGATTCACCCTCTCAGTTTGACCATCAGTTTGGGGGTGATATGCAGTGCTCAGCTGTAATTCAGTTCCCAGTAAGGTGAACAATTCTGTCCAAAACTGGCTGGTGAATATCCTATCCCTGTCAGACAACATGCTTAAGGGCAGTCCATGCAGCTTGTAGATTTGATCTAGGAAGGCCCTGGCTACTGTAGGGGCATCATAGGGGTGGATCAGACTGATGAAATGTGCATTCTTGGTGAACCTGTCTACTATCACCATGATAGTATTCTTCCTCTCTGAGCTGGGTAGTCCTTCAATGAAATCCATGGTAATGTGGCTCCAGGAGTATTGAGGGACAGGAAGGGGTTGCAGTAGGCCAGGGTAAGCTATACGTTCATCCTTGCACTTCCTACAAGTGTCACATTGTAGTACAGTATCCCTGATCTCCTTGTACATTCCAGGCCAGTAGAATAGCTGCTTGGCCCCGTAGTAACTAGCTTGAATTCCAGAATGTCCTGCTAACTGTGAATTATGCAGGGCAGTGATGATCTTGCCTCTAATCTCCCCCTTGGCACCAATGACTATCCTTCCTTTATATCTGGCCACTCCATCCTGGTAAGAATATTCTGGCCTAGTACCAGGTGTGAGTAACAATTCACTGATCAGCTTCTGCATCTGTTCATCCTCCTGGTAACTCTCCATCACTTCTTTCACCCATTCAGGAGTGATACAAGTTAGCTCCATAAGTTCACCCTCCTCTGTATTAGTCCTTCTAGACAATGCATCAGCAGCTACATTCTCTTTGTCCTTTTTGTACTGTATCTCATAGCTCAATCCTAGCAGCTTGGTAAGCCATTTCTGTTGGAGAGGGGTAGTGATTCTCTGTTCTAATAAGTATTTGAGGCTCTGATGATCTGTCTTGATGATGAAATGGTGACCCTCCAAGTAATGCCTCCATTTGGTGACTGCTGTTACAAGTGCCAGGAGTTCTTTCTCATATATGGATAATCCCAAATTCTTGGGTCCCAGACTCTGACTTAAATAAGCAATAGGCCTTCTGTCCTGCATCAGAACTGCTCCTACACCTCCATAGCAAGCATTAGTTTCTATAACAAAAGGTTTGCTGAAGTCTGGTAAGGCCAAAACAGGAGTGCTACACATAGCGATCTTCAGTTTCTGGAATGCCTCCTCTGCCTCCCCATTCCAGTGAAATTCCCCCTTCTTTAGTAGATTGGTGAGTGGCTTAGCTATTGATCTGTATCCCTTTACAAACTTTCTATAATATCCAGTCAGCCCCAAGAACCCTTTTAGTTGCTTGACACTTCTTGGTTGGGGACAGTTTACCATGCTCTCCACCTTCCGTGGGTCAGCCATTACTCCTTCTGCAGTGATGATGTGTCCCAAATACTCTATTTGTGTCTGTGCAAAAGAGCACTTACTCCTTTTAGCATATAGCTGATTTTGTCTAAGGATGTTCAGTATCTCATCAACATGCTTCAGATAATCTTCCAGGGATGGACTATACACCAAAATGTCATCAAAGAACACAATGACATGTCTTCTTAACTCCTCACTGAAAATCTGGTTCATTAAACTCTGGAAGGTTGCTGGCGCATTAGTCAAGCCAAATGGCATGACTTTGAACTCGTATAATCCCTGGTGAGTTCTGAAGGCAGTCTTATGCCTATCCTCCACCCTAACTCTGATCTGGTGATAGCCTGCTCTTAAGTCAATTTTTGTGAAGTATCTGGCTCCTCTCAGCTCATCCATCAGTTTATCAATTAGGGGCATTGGAAATTTGTCCTCCACAGTGAGCTCATTGAGCTGCCTGTAGTCCACACAGAACCTCCAACTACCATCCTTCTTCTTTACTAGTAGTACTGGAGAAGCAAATGAGTTATTACTAGGTTGGATGATTCCCATCTGCAGCATCTCTTTCACCAGTTTTTCTATTTCTGACTTCTGCACATAAGGACACCTGTAAGGCCTAATCTGGAAAGGTTTGGCTCCCTCCTTCAGAGGGATTCCATGGTCATGGCTTCTGGTGGGGGGTAGCCCTTGTGGTTCAGCAAACACATCCCTGTATTGCTCTAGTACCCCTTTCACCTCTGTTGGAATCTCCTGGGAGTCCTCCTGCCCTTCCTCTATTAAATACAGCTGAGCAGTGATTCCATATTCATGTTTCCTCCTCCATTTGGCCAGTCTACTTCCTTTGATAGCCTTAAGTGTGATCTTCCCAGATTCTCCCCTTAGTTCTATCAGCTCCTTCCCTCTGTGGAACCTCATGTTTAGTCCTCTGAAATCAAACTCAATAGGACTAAACTTAGCTAACCAGTCCACCCTTAACACTGCATCACAGCTCCCTAGTCTTAGTGTATTGAAGTGATGTTGAAATTTATGCCCTTGGATCTTCCATATACTGCCAAGGACAATTCCTCCCAATCGACAGTCTCCCTACCATGGTACATCCCATGGAACCAGATGTTTGCCTTATCTCTGAAATGTAGTTGAGCCAAATCAGACTTTACTTCCTCAGCTACTCCCTGGATCTGGAAGTACTTGTTGGCTCTCCTAACCCACTCTCTTGGATTATCCCCATCAAACATAGGGAAATCAATCTTAGGTAGCTTGGTTCCCCCCTTAAGATCTTGCCTCTCAGTTCTTTCCCTCCTCAGACCCTTCCTCTGATCATTTCCAGAACTACTTCCCTCATCCCTTCTCCCAGTTTCATTCAACTTGGCCATCATTTGAGCCATCATGGACATCATGCTCTCATACTTCTGGTCCAAGTTCTTAATGGCTTTCTCTGTGCCTTCTTGTCTGTACTCTATTGCCCTGACCGCCTGTTCTAATCCATCATTTTTGTTAGCAAATGTTCTCACAACACTCCCTAGCTCAGTCAGGTCCTTCCTCATCATCTCCTCCTGTGTTTTAGTCATCCCCAATGGCTCGTAGTTAGCTCCGATACCACTATAATGGTACCAGACTTGAGCTAAATAGGAATGTTGCCTCTTGTGGTTGGAACAATAATCAGAACGTAAATGAAATTAATCAAACACAAAAAGAGCTAAGAATGAAGCTCAGGTTTGGCTTTCATTAATCTGTGAAGAAATATAGAAATGGCGGGAAAACTAAGAAGGTGAAAGAATTGAAGGAAATTTGGGAAAGGAAAAGCAGAATGAGATTTAGCTCAATTCTGTTGAATTACAAGACAATTGCTACCTTTACTACATTCACTTAATCCCCTATTTATAGCTATCAATTAATAACTAACGTCTGATCCTTCCAATCGCGTTTGTCCACGTGGCCAAGTGGCTGTGAATTTGTTGCAATAACTGAAAGTTTGTTGCAGAACTTCTATGGCTTCCTTCGTGTGGCCGTAGATTTGGTTCCCAGCAAAGGCGTGGTTCTTGATTCATGCCTTTGTTTCTTTCTTCTACCTGTCTCACGCCTTCTTCCTTGCCATCTTCATGCTTTCGTCTGTTACTTGATTTGCCTATCAGCTGCTCCATGACACTAACCTAGAATATATTCATGGATTTCTCAGACTTGTGATGCATGTTGAGATAGTGTCGATTTGCAGGTCCTTAGGTTGCTTGATTGCCATAATTCATGTCCTTTATTTAATTTCAATACAAAGTACTAGTACTTGACCCTTTGTTTACCCTATTTCCATTACATGACTCTATTGATGGGTGCCAGTGATTTTGGTGTGTACGTTATTTTATAAGATGAAAGTTACATGAACTATTGCTGATACTGAATTTGGTGGCATACCGTAGTGTTCAATTTATTGTCTCAAATTGGTGTACTTTATCATATGGGAAAAATGTTACTTCAGATATTTATGTGATTGAACTATTATATTATATTACCTTTGAAATGTTGAATCATATATGAAGTTACTTGTGCATGCTTGTAAACTCAGTTGTGTACTTTATCATATCAGGGAGAATTGGGCCCTGCCATGTATTGGTTGGATACGTTGATTCGGCATTGGGTTTGGTTAAAACGGTCTAGGCACCATGGTTCCACTAGTCACTTGTTAGTTAGGATGTTCAGCAGCTTGTGGGTGTGTGATGTGTTATTTGGGTATCTCGAGATAACCCCCTCTTGTTATGGCCATTGGAGTTTGGATCTGTAGATGATGGAGATTTGATGTTAGAGATTGCATATATTTTGGAGTTGGAATTGCCTGTGGAGTTAAATATTGTACGGACTAAGTGCTACGTTTGGAAATGGGTGAGAGTCGCCTCTAAAGCCCATATAGTCCTTGAAGCTATATCTGAAATTGAATACTGAATAGGGTTAAGTGTTATGTCTAAAAACGGGCGGGAGCAACCTCAAGCACTTGCATCCGTACCCATGTCCTTTCTACATGTGTTAAATTGTTTGTTTGATTATTTATGCTTTATGTTGATTTGTTGGAATTACTTGTTTATTTATTGAACATATTCTTGAGTTTCCTTTATCTTGATATCTATTATTGGGAAAATGCATTTACAAGTAATTTTTTGACACCCAAATATTTTACAATTATAACCTCACTGGGCAAAAGCTCACGTGATTGTTTTTCAATTGTTTTCCTTACGTGAAACGTACGAAAAGTGGAGCGGATGACTAGAAAGTGCATCAGAAATATTTATGATTTGGAAGATTGTATATTTGATTTTTACTTTAGAACATTGTATCTGTAATGTATTGGAAGTTTAAATACAGGGTTAAAGTATATCACTCACTCGTTAGTCAGGAAGTTAAGCTTAAATTTTCTAAACGTTTGGAGGCTTTAATTTTATTGTTGGCTCTGGCGAGAGCCAAGCAAACATTTGATTGAGTCTCCAAAATGGGGGTCTGATTAGGTCGTCACACTAATAGTGGTTCGAATATACAGAATAAGAATTTCTTTTTGTTTTTTTTTAATACTTTTTACTATTAGATAGTGTCCATAAATCTCATAATAAATCCCTAAATATTCACAATGAACTTCAATGAGAATTTCTCTTGAAGCAATAACGTATTGACCTAGTTGCCACCAGAGCCACAAAGGACTATCTAAATTGATTAGTTTCTGATGATAAGCTCCAATTGAATCATAGGAATTACAAAAAAAAGGGGTTCTTTTGTATATTCATAGTTATTATTGTCATTTTTTTTAGTTTGATAGTTTCTGCTATTCCATGGATTATATCTATATACACAAATACCTAGATGATTTCCACTCGTTAATATAGAGAACGACATAAGCATATCTTGAGTTGGTACTGAAATGGGATTTCTAATAGTCGGAGACAAAATATTCATATGAGAAAACATAAGTAAACAGGCCTCTGTCTTGGACTTCCAAAGATAAAGGTACATGAATAGTCATTTGATCCCCATCAAAATTTGGGTTGAATCCCATACAAACTAATGGAGGTAATCAAATAGCATGCCTTTCTAATAAAATAAGTTGGAATGCCTCTATGCCTAATATATGTATAGTGGGTGCTCTATTCAGTAATATGGGACGCCCTGCATAGCTTCTTGAAGTATTTCCTATACAGTGGTTTCATTTTGGGAAAATCGCCAATTTAGTTCTCAAACTATTTCACTAAAGTCGATTTGGTTCCTTAACGTTTTATCGCATGAATTAAGTCCTTTGACTAACATTCTTGTGCCAATTTAGGTGTCGCCACCCAAAACATATGTTTTTATACCCAAACCAACAGCGAGGCAGGGGTATTTTTGAAAACACAAAATACAATTTTCTATGGGAAGCAAGACATCGATCATTTTGGGACCAAATTAGGAGCAAAAGAGCAGCGAGAGAATGGAGGAAGAAATTAGGGACCATTTCTCTGGTTAGCTAATTTGTCCAAAGCCAATCATTCATCTTGAATTTCAACAATGATCTTTTTAAATATTCACACTCCTTAAAATGTAAAGCATCGTATTCACAGATTAAGAGGAGGGGGGGAAAAGATTCCTCTGCAAAAGTCAAGAATGCTTATCCTTTAAAGTTCACTTCTGCAACTCTAGTTCAATTAGTTTTGGACTGCACATTCTCTGCCGAATAGTCATGTTAAAGAAAATTTTCCTAACACTGCAAGAATGGAATGTGCCTAAATCTCTGCACAGGCTATACCAACTACCATTATTAGGCAGCAAAATCGCAAAAAACCAGCAGTCTTAGACAAAGCTAATTAACATTCATCCAAATCCATGCCTAAGCAGTATCAAAGCTGCTGATGCAAGAACCAGTGGAGGTCTCACTACAACTAGACCCTTCTTGATGTTTGCTTGCCTGAGGCAGGTATGAGTAAGCAACTGCTGAAATCCCAATGGCAATTAAAATTCCAATGCAACTCCAAAACCACCTTCTTCGGATCTTTCTTCTTTGCCGTTGCTGCCTTGCGAGCTCTGTAATATTAGGGAAATCAACAGAGAAATCATGAAGAATACAAGAAATGCTTAAAAACTTCAAAACAAACACTTTTGCTAACCAGAGAAATGGTCCCTAATTTCTTCCTCTATTCTCTCGCTGCTCTTTTGCTCCTAATTTGGTCCCAAAATGGTCGATGTCTTGCTTCTCGTAGAAAATTGTATTTTGTGCTTCCAAAAATGCCCCTATCTCGTCGTTGGTCTAGGTACAAAAATATATGTTTTGGGTGGCGGCACCGTATAGCTCCTCAATTGGCATAAGAATTTTAGTTAAAGGACTTAATTCATGTAATAAAACGTTAAGGGACTAAATCGGCTTTAGTGAAATAGTTTAAGGACTAAATTGACAATTTTCCAGTTCATTTTTTTCGAATTTTATTCTTAGAAATACCTATGCTTGAAGTAAGATATTGTCTAATTAGGCCACGAATTACAAATGTCTGTTCTATTGCTATTTCTCTCGGCAATCCACATCAGTGTAATGAAAGTGAAGGGCCCCTATCAATAACGAAACACCCTGAATACTTGACTCGTTTGAGAAGCAGAGTCTCGGGAAATCTTCCTTCTTTGCCTTCAATTACATCTAAAATTACTTGTAAACTTTATTATGACCATCCTTCATTGGTTAGCAACGAATTCCATTTTCTAGAAGTGTATCCTCCGATTCTTGAACTATTTTCTCCTGACATATTACTAATTATCTTGGAATATATCTACTTGTTGGTAATAGATCGGTAAGAGTATTGTTTCGATCGATAATTCTTCTATAAAGTTCATTAATATCCAAGCTCATTAGTTTACCTCCATCTATCTGAATCATAGGTCTCAAATCAAGAGGAAGAACTGGTAATTAAAAAAAAAAACCATTTATTCTTGTTCTATATTTGTTTGAATAAATTGCCTAGCCATTTCCAGAATTTTTTATGTTCTATTTAAATATGCTATATATAATGCTGTTTTGTTCCTTTCCTTATAATTATAGTGATTATCAAGTTATATCTTATCATAATACTTAACAAATAAAGTACATATATTTGAAGATATTAAGGTCTACCATTATTCCATGATGGGAGGGATTACAGACTATATAAATATCCTAAGGGCTTTTGATATCTCTTACCACTCTGATACACGTTTTACCTATCATTAAAAAGATAACATAATGGGAGAGTTAGGTGAGATAAGACTAGATGGTTTCAAGTTTATAGATTACAACCTTGGTGATTGGAGGTCTGGTGATTAAAAGCTACGCAGTTCTTCAGAAGGATATTTTCGATGTCTCAAGGTATGTGAATTTGATATGTACTCTTAAATTTGATTTGCAAATCATACCAATGATCCTACTCTTTAAGTCTAAACAAATTGACGATAAACTTCAATGTCTATCTAACGGGAGACAAAGACTGGGTGGGAATCAAAATAAAAGGTTTGGGTTTCTTTCCATCTTGAAAGCCTTTAGTCTCTGCTTGAGAATATAGTGGGAGCTTATTGTGTCATTGTGATACATCCATTATTTGACAAGATGTCGAGACTTCTAGCATAATAAAGAGCACCCTGGGGTTGTTGGAGCATTTAAGTCTTGACATTTAAGAGACTGATCTATCGTTACGTCACTCAATTTTGTAATATGTTTTGTAATAACACAACAATTTTATAATACAGATGCAAAAGACTACCATTTCTTTTGGAGAGAGGTTAAAATGACTGTCACTAATCACTCACTGTAACCGTTCTTGAATAGTATAATATTGTTTAAACAAATTATAATTCGCTATTTGTTTACACAACTTTATAATCGATGCACGCTATTTAGTTACTTTTCACCTGGATCCTATGTGTATTAATTACGCAAGTTGTATAAACCATTTACAATGCATAGCAACTTTTCAGAAAGTATTAACCCTTCATGCCACTTTCACATTTTTTATTTGAAAAATTATACAGCTCCAGATCCCCAGTATTTAGCATATAAACCCACACATTTGTTCTTTCTTTTTCTCTTTGCTGTTAAAAGCTTGACCTTTAACATATAGGCTATAGCTGGGAACAGTTGTTAGATTGTCTCTGACAATCGTCCGTGCCCGTATTCTCTGAATGTGTACTGAATTTGTTATGATGTAAACTGGTTTGATGGGAGTGTTGGATGGGAAGCTGGATTGACATGCCCAGCCCAACTACCTCTAGTAGTTGGCCGCGTGCTAATAAATGCGACAACTATGATTTGGTGGCCATGCCTTCTGGTCGGTCCATCTAGGTTATACTGCCTAACCTTGCAGAAGGGAAATTGTGAAACGTTTTCTTTATGGGGAAGGAACTTTCTGAGAAAATCAATACAAGTAAAATCAAGATAACAGCATAATTATATCAATTTACTTTGTCTTATAGTGTATTTGAATAGAATATTATTTAAAATAATTACTGTAATATTTTTTATAATGTGATATATATGAGATAAAAAATAATTAAGAATATAAAAAAATAAATTAAAAAATGTGTTTATTCTTTGAAGTCCCAAGTTTGGTTTCCAATGCTGATTTCGTCTGTTAGAGGCCTCGGGGGCACACCGGACGTTGTACAGAACATACCTTGGTAGCTTAATTTGGAATAGGGTTACTGTAATTGTACTGTACGTTGTTCAGTTTGGATATAATAACTGTACTTAATGTATGCGAAGTATTGTATTCATGTACATCGCCATTTATATAAATACAACAATACAATAGGAATATACACCGAATAATGCGATAAGAACAACTATATGGAATCACAACCACAGCAGCACCCAGTGTGCTTAATTCATCATTTCTTGAGATCTTGTGCATTGCCAACATCAGATTATAATCGTCACTTGTTACTATGTGTGACTTGTCATTTTAAGTGGTTTAAATCAATACGGATGTGTAGTGCATATGTTTGATTCGACGGTGATTCAGTCTCCGTTGATTTTCTAATAAATCCAATTGGACCCTTCCCTTAAAATAAGTTAAAGTAGGAGTAGGAGTAGGTGTAGGATAGATAAGTGAGGATTAACAAAAAAATTATAATAGCTGCCGCAAACCTTAGCTAGGATTCAAATAAAAATCCTAGCTAAGGTTTGCGGCAGCTATTATAATTTTTTTGTTAATCCTCACTTATCTATCCTACACCTACTCCTACTCCTACTTTAACTTATTTTAAGGGAAGGGTCCAATTGGATTTATTAGAAAATCAAATTGGACCCTTCCCTTAAAATAAGTTAAAGTAGGAGTAGGAGTAGGTGTAGGATAGATAAGTGAGGATTAACAAAAAAATTATAATAGCTGCCGCAAACCTTAGCTAGGATTCAAATAAAAAGCCGCTAATGAAACTTGACACTATTGGAACCGTGCACCATTCAAATTTAATCACAAATGGGACAACATGTGAGACAATTCATGAGGCCAAAGTCGGCATTGATAGAATTATTGGCCAAAGTCCTCAGGTGCTTGAATTAATTACTAGTTTTTTTTTTATTTATTGATGAATGATTTAAACAGATTGTAATAAGGGATAATTTCGCAAACCTCCCCTAAGATTTTTAATAATTGCATAGAGCTCCTCTCATATTTTAAAAATTATATATACCTCCCTTATTTTACTATTTGTATAACAATATTGGTCCAACAAACTAAATTTTCTCTCAAAAATTCTAAATTGTCCT
Source organism: Coffea eugenioides (assembly GCF_003713205.1). Classification (NCBI taxonomy): domain Eukaryota; kingdom Viridiplantae; phylum Streptophyta; class Magnoliopsida; order Gentianales; family Rubiaceae; genus Coffea; species Coffea eugenioides. Next base: position 12,061,515 of record NC_040043.1, on the reverse strand, counting down.
TTTCTACGACAGTTAGAAAGAAAAATATAATACATTCAATCATTATTTCCACACTTTGTACAAACCGACAATCCAGCAACCATCCAACCATAAGCTCCATGTCCAAAAGAAACGTGAGGGAAATCAGGAAAAAGTGCCGTATGGCCTTGTTGGTACTGCCTATTGTGGCCAGTTGAAGGTACGACCTGACAAATTTCACATCATGTGGTCCATCAAAACAAAGATAAAAGGTTATGTTTGGGTTACATTTTTTTAAATTTTTTATAAAAAAATTAATATAATGATTTAATATATGTGAGATAAAAAAATAATTAAAAAATATGTCCATAAAAACCATAATAATTTTTCTTTGAAAAATTACAATCCAAATTTGAAGACTTAAAGAGAAATTCAAATTGAGTGGCTGATGGTATAGATCATAGAAGCCACGTGGAAGAGTCAGCTATACACTAGGTAATATATGCTTTTTATTGACTTTTGGAATTTAATTTCAAATCTTCCATTCTCTCCTCTCAGCTTCATAAATTTCATTCCTTCACTGCAAGAAAAAATTTTAAAAATTAAAAAAAAAATTAAAAAGGATTATTTGATTTATTATAAGTAGTGGTTCAAAAGTGAATAATGGGAGATATTCTTAATAATAATAATAATGTGTGCTGAAACTACCCCTTATTTTTCCATAGGGAAGTAGGTTTTTTAATGGTGGTAAAAAGTGGATAGAAATTAAGGTAAGTGCCCTGTATCATGTTCAAGATTGCCATATCAATTAACCTGTTGAATGGATAAGAATCGGGTAATATGTTTCGGTTTAATTCTAAATTTTATGGGGTTATCATGTCAACTTACATTTGATACAAACGGATGTACTTAAGTTCGTGCTATTCATAGATTGACCCAATAAAGAAGATATAGGAGCCGTTTGGTTTGAATTCCAGAATCACTGTTACTGTTAGTATCATAAGGTGGTTAACAATAATTGATTTGGATGAAAATCCATAGTGTGTTTGTTACTATGGAATGGGTTTTTCGATTTATTATTATTTTTTCATTATTCCGTTTTTTCTTTTCTTTTTTCCCATTTGTTGAAACCAGCAGAAAAGGTGACATTTTGTTTTCTTATTTTACATTTAAGGAGAATAAGATGGATAATTAAGATGACATTTGGTTTGATATTTTTACATTTAAGGAGAATAAGATTGGTAATTAAGATTAGGGAATTTCGCCATTTTCGTCCCTAAACTTTTACACTAAAACCAATTTCGTCCTTTATGATTTTTTTTAGCCAATTTAGTCCTTCGACTATTTTGAAGTCTCTAATGTAGGACTTTTGCGCGGCAACACCATATTTTACATATTCTGTACAATCAGTGATGGGTATATCTGTCTTTTTAAATTAAATTCTTCAATTTAGACGGACTTTGACCATAGTTCTTCTTCTCCGATAGAAATCTCATCCCATTCACCAGAAATTCGCACAAACTCTCTAACACACTCAAATCATGAAATAAATTTCACAATAAAAAAACAAAAAATCAAGAACCATAAAGAAAGTGAAGCAAACATACTCTCAAGCAGAAGACATCATTTACGCCGACCTGGACGAGACGGCGAGCAAGGTGGCGTCCGAGAGTGGAGTCAGCAGAGTTGAAAGGAATGGGAGATTGATGGATGGTAACAGCGCCATTGGTGGGGAGACAACCGACGTCATTGCTGAGTGGCTTACACGTGTCCAATGCTCCGATCTTAGTAGTTCATGTTTTTTCGACGGTGAGACGAGGACGGCGACATCTAAGATGTCGGTTGTAGCTGCAAGTAAAAAGTAGCGGAAGGAAAAAATGAGAAAGTTCCAGAAAGTTGGGGAGAAAAGATGGAATTCCAATCCGTGGAGCTATTATTATATTTACCTTTGCTCTTTCTTTTTTTTTTTGGTGGGTTCGATAAGGAAGGGAATTTCTTTTGCCTTGAGGAGCAGGTCTTGGCCTTTCTTTTGGAATGGGTGGTGACCGGTGAATGAATGTGGGAGGACAAGTGTGTGTGTGTGTGTGTGTGTATATATATATATATATATATATATACGTGGTTGGCTGGATGGTCTCAGTTCTCAGAGCCCAGAGGGGTTACTATGGCAAAATGAAAAACAATCGGAGGAACCGGAAACCAGGGGCGGTCTCATCTTTTAACAAAGGGTGCTTGATTATTTTGGTATAGCGGTGGGAATCGGGTTGAGGCACGCCGCACGTCTTAAAGGAGAAATGGCTCTCAAACATACTCTCAAGTCTACTTACAAACTCATTTCGTTTGGGCATTTTGTCAAACAGATTAAGGTCGTCACAAAAATTGAATATTTCGTATGAAATTTGACTATGGCTAAGTCGACAAATATCTTGTCAAGCTTCGTTCAGGCAGAAAAGGTGAAAAAGAAACAACAAAATTGCAGCAAGTATCATTGTTCAATTTCATTCATCTACAAAACAAAGCATACGGGAAGAAGATAGCAATTTCAACAGCCAAAAAAATCATCTCAACCTAGAGATTAAAACAAAAAAAGGATTATGGAAACTGCACAGTACTTTCTTCATGATGATCTGTAAGTAGTGGTGGTTCTAGCAAGAAGATAGCAACTCCGGCAATGGTGATGGCGGCAGCGAGCTCCCCTTGCTCCTCGGATTCCCTTAATGCTTTTGTTGGTTTTCTGTTTTTGGTTCTTTTCTTCTTTTCTTGGGAAGAAAATGGAGTATACAACTCTACAACTAAGATTCTGCAAGGATTTTGGAGAGATTCTTATGAGTCCATATGAAACTCAAGGTGAAAAATGAATGATGACTAGTCATGAGAGAGTTGACGGATGAAAGTGGGTCGGTAGTGACAATTGGTGGTGTTTTTGCTAGCAACCATGAATGGAGGATCGAAGAATCAGAACCAAACAAAATGAGTTTACCGGTGAGTATATTTAAAAATGTGTATGAGAGAGATTTCTCCTTCAAATTTTGTTTCAATTTTCCTTTTGGTTCTTGGTTTTCTATGTTTTTCTCGTGGATTTTGTTTCTTTGATTTGAGTGTGTGAGAGAGAGTTTGGGCAAGTTTCTAATAAATCCAGATGAAATTTTCAGTGAAATTCATCGAAGAAGAAGAACTATGGTCAAAGTCCGTCTAAATTGAAGAATTTAATTTAAAAAGACAGATATACCCATCACCGGTTGTACGGAATATGTAAAATATGGTGTCGCCGCCGCAAAAGTCCTACATTAGAGACTTCAAAACAGTCGAAGGACTAAATTGGCTAAAAAAAATCATAAAGGATAAAATTGGTTTTAGTGTAAAAGTTTAGGGACGAAAATGGCGAAATTCCCTTAAGATTATTCCTAGTAAGACGTGGTTAATTAGAAAACCCATAGAAGAGGTCTATCATTTCCATTGATTTATTCCCATTGGCCCTAAACAAACATTATGTTTGAATATAATTAAATTTAAAACCCATGATAGGGGTTGAAACCCACCCCCACAATTAAATTCTTATAGCCCTAATAAATGTTACTTCTATGTCGTGCAAGAAATCTTTTCCCCAAACCAAAGGGAAAGTTGCCAAACCCCACCTTGCCCACTTTCCGCCTTTCCATTCTCTGCCTGTTCTTGTCAATTAAACGTGCAAATTAGTTTACGTGAAGCATCATTCTTCTTTTGTATTTATGTAGGATGATCCTTAACGGTCTGAAGATGTATTCCATTAAGGGTTTTTCGGGCACCGTAAGCGCACCTTAATTAATCCACCTATCATATATGGATACATATACTAATAATTATTACCCTCCGTTCATTTATACATTTTTACTAATGAAAATTATCTTCCCCAAAATTTAATTCTCGAACTACATCTTAATAATAGGTGCCTATTACCACTCATTAAATAGACCCTTCCATTGTATAGGAAACCACGTGTTCTAATACTTTTATTATTCTGAACCAATACCTAAAACTGCTCAAATTCATCCTTTTAGTATACAAAAGGTTCATGAAGGATCAGGTTGGAAAGGTTGAAATGCAAGCCAAGAAGGGAAGACACCGTTTGGTCCTCTTTCCAGTGCCCCTGCAAGGCCACATAAACCCTATGATTCATCTAGCAAGTATTCTTCACTTGAAAGGCTTTAGCATTTCTATAATTCATACCCAATTCAACTCTCCAGACCATTCCAAGTATCCTAATTTTGCCTTCCACTCGATCCCAGATGGCTTGTTGGAACATCAATTTTCTACATCAGATCTTGCAGCTCTTGTCACACGGCTCAACCTTAACTGCATCAGGCCGTTTCGCGAATGCTTGGCTAGCTTATTATCGGATAACGAGGAGCATGTCGCATCCCTGATCACTGACAGCATTTGGCATTTCACTCAGGATGTAGCTGACAGCTTCAAGCTTCCCAGGATTGTGTTCAGGACTACAAGTGTTTGTTCTTTTTTAGCTTTTCATGCCCTTCCTCATTTTCGAGAAAAGGGATATCTCCCAAAACAAGGTTTGTTAAGTCTCTATTGTTGTAGCCCCTCCATCATTGCATACAAATATAAGTACATCAGCATTTTTTGTGGGGAGGGGCTGAATCCACACCCTCTCATTTGAATTTCACACCTTGGAGCATTGATGATTTGTACCATTAATATTGATGGCATGCACTAAAATACGTACAAGGTGTAAAATTCAAAATGCGGGGGTGTCAGGTTTAGCATAATTCTTTGTTGTTTAACGTCATATTTGAGAATCATCCACAAGCATATAAATATTTCTACATTTGTTCGGTACTCGGAATTTGCATTAGAGAAGCACATGAACAATATTTGGCATTTTTACGTGCAATATCAGATTCTCAACTGGAAGCACGAGTGGGAGAATTCCCACCCCTAAAAGTGAAAGACATTCCAGTGATAAAGACGCGATTCCCGGAATCTTTAGACAGGATAATGAGTCTTATGATGGAAGGGACTAAAGCGGCTTCCGGGCTGATCTTCAACACCTTTAAAGAGCTTGAGGATAACGAACTGATGAAAATTGGCCAAGAATTTTGCATCCCAATTTTTGCAGTAGGCCCACTACACAAATACTTCCCTGCCTCCTCAAGCAGTTTACTAAGACAAGATCAAAGTGCAATCATTTGGTTGGATAAACAAGCTCCCAAGTCTGTAATCTATGTCAGCTTTGGAAGCATTGCAGAAATGGATGAAACTCAATTGTCTGAAGTTGCCTGGGGCCTAGCCAATAGTAGGCAGCCTTTCCTCTGGGTGATCAGGCCTGGATTAGTACAAAATTCTGAAGAGCTTGCAAGATTGCCGAATGGTTTCTTGGAGGCTGTGGAGGGAAGGGGATATATAGTCGAATGGGCTCCTCAACAAGAAGTACTAGCTCATCCTGCCATTGGAGGGTTCTGGACACATTCAGGATGGAATTCTACGCTGGAAAGTATATGTGAAGGAGTTCCAATGATTTGTTCACCTTTTTTCGGTGATCAAATGGTAAATTCTCGATTCGTTAACGATGTTTGGAAACTTGGATTGCAGTTGGAGAAAGGACTTGATAGAGAGGAGATCGAGATGTTGATTAGAAGATTAATGACAGAAAAAGAAGGGGAAGAAATAAGGGATAGAGTAATGTCTCTCAAGGATACAATTAATTCTTGCTTAGAGCAAGGTGGTTCTTCAAATCAATCACTAGAGAGCTTCATTGATTACATCTTGTCATTCTGATCTTGTTAATTTCCCTGTCTAAAGGCTCCGTCTAATGGTAATTTTCTATAACTATTTTTTTTTTTCCAAAACATGTGTAATTTAAGCTTCAATCTGAATTATCCGGATATATTCTTGTTTTTATGGTACAATTTCCATTCTAAAATGGGTTTTTGGTATTGACACGACACGACACGACACGACACTTTGATTTAGTAATTAAGATTAGGATTTTAAAAATTAGAGATGCTCGATTCAATTTCCCCTCTTCTTCTTTTACTCTTCCTTGCTAAAACAAATTAAAAAACAAAGTGAGGGGAGAAAATTATCCACCTGATACAATTCGCATGGATAGATTTGTTAAGAAATCCCCATTCACATCAAGATTGTAATAAATTCAGTAAAGGCGCAATATTTCTCAAATATACCTGTGCTGGTCGAAAGGATACTAAAAAATTTTAGGTAGACCTACAAGACGAGCATACTTGTACCTTTTTCTAAAAGGTACAAATAATAATAATGTTAGTGGTACAATTAGTTAACCTATGTCTAAGTACTTCACAAAGGATATCACTTTCATATTGAATACCTGGGTTGGTTTCTCCCTACCACTTGTCCAAATATTAAGAACTAAGATTCTGGTGATAAGTTCAAGTGGATTTTATTGGCTTTGTTTGGATAGAGCATTATTCTAAATAATTATTTGGAATAATTACTGTAACACTTTTTGTGATGTGATGTATGTGAGATAAAAAAATGATTGAAAATATAAAAAGATGAATTGAAAAACATGTTTATGATGCAAGCGAAAAATTTTTAAAAAAAATTTGCTATCCAAAGGATTACGTGCATTTAATGGGTACGCGACTGGCAATGTGTAATTCTTACAAGGACTTGGTACATCTTATTTACTGCTGTTAGGTGATTATTGCTTTAAGAGATACTACACGACAAATAAGTAATGCTATTGAATTTGAGCCACGTGAACTATAAGTCTATAAGTGAGCATGTAATTTAAAGCTTTCTGACTGAAGTGACTTGTGCTTTGTAGATAACTAAATATATGTTCACTAGATTTGCCTAATTTCCTGATTCCTTACAATCCTGCTCCAAATTGATTGATTTAGGTGACAAAATTTGTAATTTTTGTTGTTGTTATTACTAATTCTTCTTGAGCCAAATGTTGATGCAATATTAGTTTGTAATTTCTTCGTAGATGAGCTATATAAATGAATAACATTAATTCGACACCTTTAATCTTAAATAGGTAGAGCAGGTGTAGTTGGTTCGGAAAATGGTCCAACTTTTGAAGATTAATGCTACGTACCGAATTTTATATCCTGTGAATGTGCAAGTGTCATAATCTCTTTACAAGAAATTGAAAAGACTCATTTTTATCAAACATTGGTTTTTCTCTGCAAGGGTGAGACCGCGCGTTATGCTATGCAGGTACAACTTTTTAGCACTTCTACCTTTCATGCATACAGCTCCGCCTTACTTGGTCCAACCAAAACATGGTTGGTGGCTGATCATCAACACCTTTAGAGAGAAAATGGTAATTTCAGGCTTATCTTCGACGCCTTTAAAGAGAGAGAAGAGGACGAACGAACAAAATCGGTCAACAATTTTGGCAAAATTTACTTTATGTCTGCTTCATAATTAAATACTTCCCAGCATTGATCCTCCAATAGTTTACTGAACCTGGATAGAACATTTAACTACTACCACCAGGCTGGACAGATAAGCTCCCAAGTCAGTGATCTTTGTCAGCTATGAAAGTAATGGGTTTGTTTGAATACCTCAATTATCTCAAATAATATTTCGCTTACATCATAGACACATTTTTCAACCCACCTTTTTATATTTCCAACCACCTTTTTATCTCATATACATCACATCACAAAAAGTGCTACAGTAATTATTTCAAATAATATTTCAAATAATACACTATCCAAACACTCCCAATGTACCGAAGAAATGTCAAAACATCAATTAGTGTCAAAAGTGGCCCCGGGCATAGCCAATAGTATACAGCCTTTCCAGTGGTGACTAGGCCTGATTAGGTGCAAATTTCTCAAGAACTTGAGAGATTGGCCTGCCAAATTTTTTTATGGGACAATTTCAGAAACCTCCACTGATGTTTCTGACAATTTCACATAAATACCATCTAATATTAAAAATTACATTGGCCTCCTCTTTCATGTGCATGTGACCAAATGTCACCATTAGAAGCCTTCAAGTGACCAAATGGCCGTGAAAAATTTGTGCCAAAAAATAGTGAAAAAATGAGAAAAGTAAATTGCTTGAAAATACAATTTTTTCTGCTACTTGGTGCCAGATAGCTGGAGGTATATATGCTTAAGGAGCCAAGTAGAACTTATGATAGCATTATTCTGAAAAAAAAACCAAAATAGCTTTCAGGAAAAAAAAAAAAAAGAAACTCAAGGAACTAGAGGCTCAGCTATTTGTGATCCTTCATTGGTGAAAGATTTGTGTAAAAAGGTGACTAATATACTGCAATTTAGACTCCATCGAAATCACTAGAGGAGAAAGATCAAAACTTTATTGGTTTATTAAACTTACTTCCAAGTCTTTTAAGTATCGATTTTGTTTGTCATTTTAATGCTTGCCATGAGTATGATTTAAACTTCTTAGAAGGTCATATACTATATTTGTGAATGTGCATGTTAATGTGCCTCTGTACTATTTTATAATAGTCATAGATGACTTTGTTTATAGAACATCGTCAATTAAAAACGGTGTGAATTTTTTTGGCACTTTCACTAACCTTATATGCTGGCATGAAATATTTGTTGCACTACCAACAGTTCTTCTTGAACTCAATAGTCAAAAGTGCAGCTTATTATATGTTTTTTTTTTTTTTACTATCTTGAGAGGATCAGACTAATGGCAATCTTTTCTTTTCTTTTTTATTGGCATTTTCCCCACCAAAAAGTGTTAATTGTTTTCTTCTAGTGTGTGTTGGTACTTTTGCTTCACTTTTGAGGTCATTTTTATAATAGGGGCTGACTTTGTTATCAAACATGTCAACCAAGGGAGGCCAGTGTAATTTTTAATATTAGAGGATCGGATATGTAAATGAAATTGTCAAAAACCTCGAGAGAGGTTTCTGAAATTATTCCATTTTTTATTTTATTAGTTAAAGTTAAGCCAATTTTGATTTGCTTCTAGACTCTTTGTTTGTTAGAATTATGTATTCTACATTTTCAATTCAGTGTATTTTCTTCCTACTTTTTCATGGCTTTGTGTTGCATTCATATTGCATATAGCAGTAAATAGATTAAGCAATCAAGTATAAGTACAACGGAAAAATACACTTTTAGTTCTCAAAATATGAGGGTTGGACAAAATTGGTCCTTAATATTTTAGCCGAAACAAACAAAGTCCTCAAATATTCTATTTCGACCAAATTATTCCCAAACATTTTGATTTAAACATATTTAATCCTTAAAATATATTAATTGGCAAATTGGTCCTTAACATTCTGTGAAGACTAATAAAATTTATTAATGTGATATGAAAATACACAAAAAATCTATCGTTTGCCTCTAGGGTTAAATCAATTAAAGAAATCTTACAGTAGTAATTACCTTGCAATAATGTTAGTGTTATAAAAAAATTACAGTAAAATCCCAAAACTTTTAGAAACTCTACAAAAATATAAAATAGTTGTAAGGTATTCACTTTCGACCAAATGAAGACAATCTGCCAATTTATAATTTTGTACATTATAGTATAAAAACATGCATATACAAACTATAAAGCTCAACCTAGCACACAAAATAAATGTAGCACATTCACAACACATGCTTTATTTGGCAGCTTTATGGAGCTTTTAATTACATGTACAAGAAAATTCAATAAAAATTACATATATTAATGAAAAATCACAAGAATTTTAAGAATTACTTGAAGTCTCCATTTGAACTAAAAGGAAAAAAATTAGCTATCTTCATTTGATCAAATGATTTTTTTTTTTATAAATTCTCTATAATTTTATATTATTTTAGTTATTTTAATATCATCTTAATAAATTTACTTAATTAGATATTTGAGCACAATTTGGTCAATCAATATATTTTAAAGATTACCTTTGCTTATATCAAAATATAAGGTATCAATATGGCTGAAATTAAATACTTTTGGTTACATTCAAGACTTGAACTTTCTTTTTGCATCAATTATGTCTAACTAAATCTATCTTGTTCTAGGAATAGATGAAACTATTTGTGCTTTGATTGTGGTTGAATGCAGTTTGTTATTGCTATCTCTTATACTTGCTAGTTTATCTATTCTTGCTTTTATACTTGTGAGTATTTGATTACCATTTGCAAGTCATGATAGTTATTGTTAATCTATGAAAATAGTTGACAATAATGAAAATGGAATAGGTGGAACTTAAGGAGTAAATACACAAAAATAGTGGCACACTTAAGTGGATGTTTTTGGCATTTTTTTTGTGTTAAATTAAGTCATCACTTGTGATTTCACCACGAAAGTAGGCAGATTAGAGTGTTGGCTATATTCGGTTTATTGGCAAAGGCAAGTTCGGATTATTTGAGTGAAATCCATTCTTAGCAAGACAAGGGCATTAGCAATAACTGACTAGTTCATCCATATTTAAATATATTTAGTGAATTCTATACATTAGAACATTTGCATTTGGTTGAGTTTTTTCAAGTTTACTAATTTGCTTTTGCATTTTTATACATTGTTGTCATTTGGTTCAGTTAAGCATTTTTGTTGGCCTACATAATGGAGTGAGTGAAAAGTCTTAGTAGTTGGTGGTAATCGTCATGGGTCGATCTTAATTCCTCAATACTACGAGCATCGACTTGTACACTTGCACTTAACAAGGGTTTAGGTATAAAATTTAGAGCGCAGGTTTGAACCTTGTCAACTACAAAATAATATTTTTAGAGTTAAATAAATAATTTCATCATACAAATTACACTACAAATATGAAAGACTATAATTTATTTACAAGATTCATTCATAGAGGTCATGATCTCTTATGTTTTTTAGGAAAGCTTAATTGATGTGGAATATATATTTAAAAAAGAGGTACTACTTTTTAAATTTTCATTGATTTTGAATTCTTTCAGTTTTTTTTTCTTTTTCTTGTATTCTCTTTGTATTTTTTTTCAATAGGAGACTTTTTTTTAAGAAAAAAAAATCTATGTTGAGTCTTAGATGAATATGTAAAATATAACATTAAATTAATATAAATCATTTAAAAAAATTAAATGTTGAGCGGGATAGAGCGATACCCGTTGATTGACTCACTTTGAATGGATATTCGATAATCGGGTACCCGTTGATATGCAGGGCAAATAATGATAAAAAAATGGCTAACCCAAACTCATGTCAATCAAATGGTGTATGTGATGGTACCCGACACGTGCCTAGTAAAGGAAGATAAATTTGAAGGGGTACCGGGTTCCAATGACTTGTTCACATTTTTTGTAAGCGATATATGATCCTAAAGGCTTGCCCTGACCCGGTGGTAATTGGGGTCGAATCCACCCAAACTTTTATTTTACCAAAAAAAAATACGGTAAATGACTTGCTTACTTTGTTAATTGACAGGATTTTTATATCAATGCAAGTTTATTTCCGAATTTTACCCGTTGAACTGCAAGTATACAGGTCACTTAGTAGTTTTGGGCAAATATCAGGTCGATCCCACAATGAGCAATTTAAACAAGTACCGGGCTCTTATTTTCTCTATTATTTAGACTTACCATGAATCTGAGCAAGAAGATTATAATGCTATTGTTTACCAATCTGGTTTAATAAATGCTAAATGCAAATGGAGAACTTTCACTCAAAATTGAATCTAGGGATGTAAATTCCACTTATGGCATAAACAACACAAATGAATAGATTTACCTCTTGTTACAATCCTTGTTTAACCAGGGATTCATTTCCAATATTACCAGATCTCATTCTCATGATGAAATGGCCTAGAGTAGTCTAGTTTTCCCTATTTTCATGGTGAAATACTAGTTCTACTCTGTTTTCCTTCATGAAATGTTAAGTAATCCACTTAAGTGTACCTCTATTTTTATGAACATACAACTTAAGCTCTACTTATGTGTTTCCATTGTTACTACCAATTCTCATTGAATAATAACAACTATAAACATGCTATTGGTGATCAAACAATAACAAGTAATTACAACTGCACAAATAGACAAGTTAATACAAGATACAACAAGTGTAAATCACATTCAATTTATATCATTTAGCCATAGGTTTCATCTACTCCCTAGATAAGGAAATTTAGCTATTCATGAATGATATAACAATCAAACTCACAAGTTTATTAATGCAAAACATGATAAAGTACAAGTACAAGAAAGATAAAGAAAAGCTTAGCCAATTAATGGTGAAGCCTTCAAATTTCTGCTATGTCTTGTACAAGATGATTACAAGTGAAGTCTCCAAGTGCTTCTTCAAGAACTTATAGCTAGAGAGAAAACTTATTACAAGAGGAAAAACTCCCTACGTATGGTGATGTCTGGCTTCTCCTTGCTTCTCTGCATAAAAGGCGGTGGAAAGCACATTCTTTTCTCCTTCATGATTCCAACAACTAAGATTTTGTTAAAGAAAGTCAAAAGATATGTTTTGACTTGTCAATAACTCATTTTGTCTTCCCTTTTGTTGCAGAATCATGTGCCACAGAATTCTCTCACCCAAGATAGCTGCAAAGTTGTGTGAAAAGTGAGAAAAAATAGCTGTGCCACTTGCAGCAGAGAGATGCAGATCCGAGCCTTTGATCCGAGGGGTGCAGAACGATCCGAGCTCGGATCATTGATGATCCGAGGCCTTTTTCACATGGATCCGAGCTCGGATCATTTGACCTCGGATCCACTACTCCAGAAATACAGACGAAGGCTCGGATCATCCTTGGTACACACGGATCTGAGCTCGGATCCGTGCTGGTCAATTTCCAGTTTTTTCACTTCTTTTCTTTTTCTTCATTTTTACTCCTACTATCCTTGTACTTAATTCTCCAGATGATCCTTACATTTTTCTTCATCTCGTGCATGAATTCCATATATCAATCCTTCACAATTTCACAGAATTAACACGTTAATCCACTCATTTATCAAGTTTTGAACACTTAAACAATATTTAAGCAATTATCACCAAAAGAGTTCAAATATGACTTTAATCTTCTCAAAACATACCAAACTTGTACAAAATGTACGTTAAATATTCTCTTATCAAATTCCCCCACACTTGAATCATTGCTTGTCCTCAAGCAATTCACACATAACTTACTACAATGATTCAAGAAATAAAACAATATACGTATTTTTGTCAAATTTAATTCCTAAAAAACCTAGAAACCAATCATTATGCCATTGCTCAGATTACACTAAATACTCATAATATCAAGTTAAAGAAAGATAATTATACTTTAATTTTAACAACTTCAACTCAATCTCTCATCCTATCCCAATTTCACAAGTAAGTAAATTACATAGTCAATTTTATGGTCTTTCTCATCATATATCCATCAAAATTTTCATAACTAAGAGGGATTTATTTATACTTCTTTTTTACTTAAATAGTGACAATGCCTTTTTACGCGAAAATCGACACTTTTAGGTGAACATTTCTAGTTACTCAACATTTCACTTATTCAAATTGCTAAGCATACTCTTAATTCCAATACCTTTTTACGCGAATGTCAACATTTGTAAATGCCAACCCCTGGTTATTCGGTATGTGAATCATTGGAGTAGATTTTTTTTATTTTTTATTTTTTTTATTAACAAAACTCACACTCAATATTCCCTCTGAGCATAATTAAAGGATGAATCTGGCTTTGTTTTGACTATATCAATCACTTACTTATAAAATTAAGTAAAAATGAGAAATATCATTAAACATGCAAAATTCTAAGCATAATTTTCCTCATTTAACTGAATATATTTTCTAAAATGTAAAAATCCTAATTGCATAATAATTAATTCCAAGCCATATAAGGACTAAACCTTCCCAAAATACATATAACATTTTATCCAATGGAAGAAATAGACACTTAAAATTGAATATTTTGGCCATTTATTGAAAAAATGCAATGAACTATTGGAAAATTTTTTAGAAAAATTTTGACAGACTTTCCCCATATAAATGGATAAAACTCTCTGCCAACAACCTCAATTTCAAGAAAATTAACCTCATGACAATATTTCCACATATGATTCCAACATTTCTAAGCCATAAACAACTAAAATCATGCACTTCAAGACACAATCACCCATAAGATAAAGTAATTCCTCCCACACACTTAAAATTCACAATATCCTCATTGTGGAGGGAGGTAAAAGAAACTAGTACTCCCCTAGAAAGAAGTGGTGATGCAATTTGAAGCCACGAACCTCACGAACATCCAAATTCTATCCAAAATGAAACAAAGGGTACGAAGAAACATAAGTAGCACAAGATTATCCAAAGGAAAACTGCAAGGTTTAAACTGAACACAATAAAAGAAAAATAAAGAAACAAAAGATTGCAAAAGTTCCAATCGGCAATAGATTTTCATGGCGGCTCAGAAGTAGGATCCACGGTCTCTTCAACTCCTTGAGAACCATGAGATGTCCCAATATGTCCTTCTTCATGGTGCGGAGTCGGAGTAGGTGAACGGCGGATATTGAAATGATCCTCCATCACCCGTAGATGGTGATCATGCCTGTCTAATTGTTCCATCATCAGCCGCTCCGTCTGATCGATGCGCTCCATGACCTTTGTCTCCATACAGCATATGGCATTGAGGACCTCTTGCCATTTTGATCTCGGAGGAGGTGTTGGTCGTGGAGTGGGAGAGGTAGAGCCTGTTGTGCCTCCGTTTCTTGAGCTTCTGTTCTGGCTCAGTGTGCGGTGAGGGCTGAGTTGAGGTCGAAGCTTCTCCAACGTTCTCGAACTAACGAAGCTCCAAATCAGTAGGGACACCCAAGGATTTGAGTATCGAGGCATTGACCTCCTCGGTAGCCCTAGTGACAATGGCTCGCTTGGCTCCAAGAGGAACCTCGAGCTTCTCAAAAATAAGGGAGCGAAGGCGAGGGAACCCAAAACAGGTTTCGCCAGCCCTCATGCAAGCTGTGGTCCTCATATAACTGATAATAATGCTTGCCAGAGGAATACCAGTCAGCTGTCGACCTACACCATTCATCATCTTATCCATGAAGTAGAGGTCACTATTGCGGAGCTCCCGTTTTCCACATCTTTTCGGTACCACATTGAAAGCGAAAATATAGAAAATAAGATGGTACCGAGGCTCAAAGGAATCCGCATCTAGTATGAGCTTCTTAGAACTTCCTCGCTCACGGTACCGACCCTCAAGACGTGACACAGCTTCTCCCACTTGCCATGGATCACGTGCTTTAAATTTCTTGGTCAATTTAACATCCACTCCTTCATCCTTGAGTTTGACAAATCAGGCTATTGTATCCCGGGTGATGGCCACTCTCTTGCCTCGAACCCAAGAGACAATTAAATTCCCACTGTGGCTCTGCTTGGCCTCCACATTAGCATAAAATTCTCGGACCAAGTTGGGGTAGTAATGCTTCGGCGATTTGAGTATATTTTCCCATCCAAGTCGCTTGAATACCATGGAGATCTTGTAGTGGTCATCCACCTCCGGTGCCAAGTGTTTCTCAATTATGATCTCCTTGTCTAAGCCGACTTCGTACCACTGTTGATTCTCGAGGTAGGTGAAACGAGTGGTGTCATAATCTGGAGCTAGCTCCTCATGGTTCGTAGCTGCTCTCTTACGCCGTGAGCGTGGCGGCAACTGTGGTGAAGGAGATTCTTCCACTGGTGACTCTTCAGGTATTGAAGGAGTACGCTCTTCACTTGAAAAAGGTGAAGGAGTACGAACACGAGATCGTCTTGTGTGAGCCATAGTACCTATATCAAAAACAAGATCAAACGCACATTAGAAGAATTCTAAATCCCTTGAAAATACACGACCAATAATGTTAAAAAGTGATTTGGAAAAATTTCGGCAGAGTTTCCCCTTGAAAAAGGACAAAACTCCCTGCCAACAATCACAATTACAAGCAAATAATCTTCTTAACACTTTCTCAAATTCACTTTTAACATTTAGAATTCATAGTTTCAAAAGAATATCACTACGCACATAATAAATCCAAACACTTGAGAGTTAAAGCCATTTACAAGAATGGAGTAACATCTCAAAGTAAAATGGACTATTAAGGACAATATGCTACAAAATCAACTTTTATACATCATAAAAAAGCAACATCTCCATATGCATTACTAAGAACCTCCCCATTTTTAGCACGTATCAATATCTAGCAATTTCTCGAAAGAAATATATACCAACTTGTTCTAATGAATGCATATTATCATCAATTGACACCAAAGTGATTTATACTTCTTAGAACAAATTAATATATTAAATGAAAGTAAGAAATCCAAGTCCAAATAACAAATAAGCGCAAACCTAATAATTGAGAAAAAATGTACAAAAAATATCACCAAATCCATGATTCTCTCAATACTATGCATGAAAATAATTGTAACAACACATATTAACACAATGTAGTACAATTATAGCAAGAATTTTCAACAAACATGTATTCCCCAAATATATAGAAAAATACAAAAAAATAAGAAATAGGAAATGTGAAATAACAAAGAAAGTTGAAATTTCTTACCTCAAATGTGAAGAGTGATGCTATGGGATGATAATGATGCCAAAAAGAGGGAGAAAACAACCCAAATTCGACCCGAAATTGAAGAATTTCAGTTGACCCCAAAGTCTCTTGAAGATGATTAAAATCCCTTTTGAATGTTGTTTTGATGCGAATTTGTTTAGGGTTAATAATCACAAGTGGTAGGGAGATGTTTTTATGGTTAAAAAATGGAAGTTTGGTGGGTAAAATAGGAGATTGGAGAAAGGAGGCTAGGGTTCGGTGAAGAGAAATAGGAAAAAGCTAGAAAATGGCAGAACCGAGGCTTCGGTTCTGCTATATCCGCGAACCGATCTGAGCACGGATCGATTCTAGCAGCCCTCGGATCCGACAGGGTTCGGATCTGCTACTTCAGATGTTCAGCCGAGCCCTTGGATCCGACTGAATTTTGTTGGATCCGAGCTCGGATTCCCCATTCTGAATTTTTCAAGAATACTTAATCCGAAGTCGGATCGTGTATACCAAAGCTCGGATCCTATAGGCTCGGATCCGGCCTTTTAGAAACACAGACGAGCCCTCAGATCCGAGCGAAAAACTTAGGATCCGAGGTCGGATCTTCTAATTTCGCCTTTGGTCCTCAACCGATCCGAGGTCGGATTCGTCTGGGTTTTGTCGGATCCAAGCTCGGATCAGCACATTTCTGCACTAATTGCAGAAACTGCAATTTTTCAAACTTTTTCTCCCTTTTTAGGCCAATTCCAAATTACACATTGGATAAACTTTTTATCAAATCCAACCCCCACGCAAGTGTAATATACCATAAACAAAATATCCAACCTCTCAAAACACATCAAACACATCTACATTGCAAAACGAGGGGTGAGTTTCTTTGATCATCTTTGCACTTTTACACCAAAATGGCACCTTTGGGCATGAAATGCACATCAAATGAGTCCATGAGCATTTATAAATATGTTATCACTAAAACTCACTTGAATATACTGGAAATGCAACATTGTATATATGAATGGGAATTCTAAACACTTAAAACATAATTTGGTAAGAAAACTTCCCTTTTTACGCTTGTTCTTCAAATGCACCTCCAAGATGGATGTTGAAACTCAGGTACCTCCTACAAACAAGTGAAATACATATAATTAGTTAATCAAATAACACCAAAATGTAAGAAACGGTGGAAAGTTGTGTGAAAAGTGAGAAAAAATGGTTGTGCCACTTGTAGCAGAGAGAGGCAGATCCGAGCCTTGGATCCGAGCTCGGATCATTGATGATCCGAGGCCTTTTTCACATGGATCCGAGCTCGGATCATTTGATCTCGGATCCACTACTCTAGAAGTACAGACGAAGGCTCGGATCATCCTTGGTACACACAGATCCGAGGTCGGATCCGTGCTGGTCAATTTCCAGTTTTTTCACTTCTTTTCTTTTTCTTCATTTTTACTTCTAGATCCTTGTACTTAATTCTCCAGATGATCCTTACATTTTTCTTCATGTCGTGCATGAATTCCATATATCAATCCTTCACAATTTCACAGAATTAACACGTTAATCCATTCATTTATCAAGTTTTTTGAACACTTAAACAATATTTAAGCAATTATCACCAAAAGAATTCAAATATGGCTTTAATCTTCTCAAAACATACCAAAAATTCATGCCAAACTTGTACAAAATGTACGTTAAATATTCTCTTATCATTAATCATGTTTGTAAAGTCAGTCTACAATTTGGAAAAACATGTTGGAGAAATTTCAATTCTATAATGGGTAGAAATTGTCTTTAAAAATATTTTTTGCGACCCTCATACAACTATAGCTTAAAAAAAAATTTACTTGCAGGTGAATCAAGTTGGGAATTTACAAAAGTGCATGCATTCATTTTCTGGGAGCGTTTGTAATTCTAACTTTATACTAGCACTCGAATTATACTTCAAGTTTGCATGAGCCAATAATTGAATGTGAAGTGTCAGTTGGCCCCAACTGTTCGTATCACATTTGTGAATTGTGACAATTAATAAATCCCGTGATGGTCAAAGCCAAATTCTCCAATTAATTCTGGTCACTTCAAAGTAGGTATTTTTACTTTTTACAAAGTTTAAATAGCTAAAATTTTGATCCACCATAGAAAATTAAGTTGAATATAATTAATCAATTCGAGATATAAAGATTAACGGAAACTTGAGCTGACTGAATATAGAGAAAGAGAGAGAGATGTAGCTTATTAACATAATATAAGAGGTAATAAGAAACCATTAGATTGAGAATTCTTTTCTGTATAGGTTAAGTTCATTCACTTAATTAAAGATGAAGTCTAAAGGCGGCTAAAGAATATATTATCTCAATAACTACTGTTAGGGAGAAACACATTGAAAGAACCCATCAAAGAACCTAATATATAAGTTAGAAATCCAACTCTGACCCAAAAGTTTAATCTATTAGATTTTGGAACTTTATTTACATATTAACCGCTCGTTCTTCATCTTTCGAACCGATTTAGGATATAATTCTTTACTCGTAAACCTAATAAATCTCGAACCAATTTTAAATATAATCTTTTACTCATGAACCTAACAAATCTTCTCCTTCATGAGTAATCCCTTATATTGAACCCAAATTAACAAGCCCTTCTTAAGTCCACTTTAATATTCAATGCAACCCCACCTAATAGTTAAGGTCATATCTTCTTTCAATCATGGACCTACTCTTCTTTAACATCCAAACTGAATTCCGGACTTGACAACCCTTGGCTCTTTAGTCTAACACCAACACTTGGTCCAATACCAGCCAAGTCTAATATGTAAGTCAGAAACCCAACTTAGACTTGCCAACCCTTGGCTTTTTTGTCTAACACCAACCGGACCCTTGCTAAACCCATGGCACACGTGGTCACTTGGTCCAATACCAGCCAAGCCTAACATGTAAGTCAGAGAACCAACTCTGATCCAAAAACTTAAGTTATTAGGTCTCGGACCCTTACATATTAATCGATTTTTTTCATCTCTCGAACCAATATGGGACATAATCTCTTCTACTACTTTCTCTCTTGTATTGGATTTCATGTTTAGCTATAATACAAGTTTGGATTTGTATTTTTATCATGTTTAGCTAAAGTTTATACTTAGAGTTATGGATGAACTTGCTATATCTTGTTAGTGGTGTTTATTTGGTTTATTAGTGATATTATTTTGAGCAAGTTATTTATCACTTTTCCTTTGCCAATCATGATTAACCGGCCATTAGTTGTGATTATCTAAAGGTGTTAAGTTTGGAATGAGAATTGAAATTTAACACTAGTTCAAAGAAGTGATAAACTTAGGGAGTACACTCACGAGAGTAGAGGTGCACCTTTGTGGCTTAAGTGACTTGTTTCATGTAATTTTATAGAAGAAATGAGTTTGTAATTAATTCATAACCACGAGGGGGGAAGGGAGTGTAAGCGAGAGGTCTCAGGTTCAAGTCCTCCCGCTTACACTAAAAAAAAAAAATCATGAGAGTAGGTATGGTTTAGCTACAAGTATAGTTGATTCACTACGAGAGTAGGTTTCACATACATTAGAAAATTACGTCATAACTAACCAAGATAATAGCTTTCACTAAATCGGTAATCTAATTTGCAAGAGTATTAAGGAATTCCATATCTCTAAGAGATTTCTAGTGTTATTTTCATTACTTTTTTGTTTATGGTTGTCTAGATAATAAAGGAATTCAAAAAACACCGGTAATTGAAAATCTTCCCCGTGGGTTCGACTCTTAATACCCTATATTCGCTCACGACCTATATACTTGCAGAAAAATCACATGTGAGGTATTTAGGATGTTATAAATGTAAAACTTGATTGTGGATGAGCTAATTGTATATGTATATCTCGTGCACGTCAGAATACAAGACCAATTGTATGCATTATGTGAAGGTATTTCTTCTAATGACATGCAAAATGACCCTACAATGAATGGTGAGCATCTTGCATGTGAAAATGGATTACATTTTGATAAAAATGATACATCTAATATGTATTTCAATGAGAAAATATCTATTTCACATGATAATACCTTTGGCACTAACTTTGAATCTCAAGAAGTAAGTATTAATGATTCATTTTTCACCGCTCTTGAGGAATATATTGAAAGCATAGATTTTAAAGGTACTATAGCTCAAGAAGGCCATGCGGCATCTCTTTTGGTGAGTACTCAAGTGACGCACATTCAAGGTAATATCTATGAAACATTTGAAATAGGTAAGTCACTTCCATCTCTCACATCATTGAAACATGCGACTTTTGCTATAAAATCACCTTTTAATGATCCACCACGACCTAAAATGGTAGATTATTCATTAACCAAACCTCATTGAAAAATGAGGTTCAATAGTCGAGCCAACGACTATAACCAAAAGCACTAATTGGGAGGCAATCCAATATTTTGGTAATTTAGGTTAATTTTGTGTGATTTTATGTTTAAATCATGTGTTTAAATTGTTTTATTGTTTGTATTTGTAGGTTTGAAAAATAGAAGCAAAGGTGACCATTTGAGGTGAAAAAGACGAAATTTGATCATGGAACTCAACCGCTAGATTTGAGCAAATGTTGTTTTTGATTCGTTAGAAAGGTAAAATGCATGTTTTGATCATTTTACTTATGCGTGCAATGATAATTTTCACAAAAGAATGATCTAGAATGCATTTGGAGCATTTGGGGTAAAAGTCAAACTTTTGGAAAGTTGAAAAAATTCTGCAGAAAAACTGCAAAAATTGAAAAAATGGCTAGAATACGTGACCCTGAGATCGTGTTTTCCAACCTCACATATTGCATTCTACAGCCACAACAAAGAAAATGCAGGTATGCCAAACGCGACTTCAGGTCGCATTTTCCTGAAGTTGCGTATTGCTTCCTGGTTTTAAGAAGAAAACGTGAGTTCCATTCTTACTTCTTCTTTCCTTCTTCACCTCATGTTTTCTCACACACACTTACACACATTTCACCAATCTTCTCTTATACACCATTTTCTTGCATGACATCATCAAACAAACATCATTTGATTTTCATAGAGTCTTTATAACCGATTAGAATTCACATTAAACATCTCAAAAATTGGATTAAGGCTAGGGTTCATAGCTTCAAATTCAAGTAATTGGAGGTCAAATGGGGTGATTTTCATAGGTGTTTTTTTTGCATCATTTACATAATCAAATATCACTCAACCAAATTGAGGTAAATTTCTTAAACTTAACTTGGTATTTTACATTCACCATTTGCATAATTTTTTCGAGGTTATTGATACGCTTTAAATGGTGAATTTGTGATGTTAGTTATTGATGTGTATAAGTTCCATTATGCTTACTTAACACTTTTAAGCATGTTTAGAGGATCAAATATGAGAATATAATGATCTATGCAATGTTTTAATTTATGCACATTCCTATTTTATCATCAATGTGGTGATTGATTTTGGAATATTGTTAAGCATAATTGGATGGTTCAAATTATTAAAATGTGACTTGTTTATGATGCTTACATATATACATTCCTTATATGGTGACATTTTAACCAATTTGATCACTTAATCTTTATATAAAGCATGATTGGATGATGAATTTTGAATATGTGAAGAATTTACCAATTTTAGTGACATTTTACTGGTGAAATTGAACATGTGCATAATGTATGTTTCTTAGATTGTGTTTTACTCCTAATCTTGTTATTATATGGTGATGTTTTAATTACCTAGAGAAGAAGACATGCTTATACTTCATATTCTAGGTAATAAATGTGATAATTATGTTAAGTGCATAAAAAGTTTGGAAAATGTTGTGTGATGATGTAGAAAATGTTGGCACAGAGTTATTTGTAAAAATTCTTCATCCCTTTATCACTTTTGCATCTTTTGACCCTTACCTAGTTTATTTGCCATTTTATATTTTAGGTTTTAGTACTAATGGTTATCCAATGGAACTCAAGAAATTTTGGAGATAAGCGGACAACGGTTTGTAACACTTCATGATACGTCAATCACTACATAGAGGAGTATTACCTTCTTTATCTTGATTTCTCTTTTACACATTGACGATAGTGTGCATGTTAAGCGTGGGGGGGGGGAGAATTGAGATTATATATATTGGTTGTAATTGACTTGTGGTGAAAAATGATTTGGACTTGTTTTGGAAATATTTCTTACACTTGAATATTGTCAATCTTGGGTTTGTTGGCAGGGAGTATAGTCTATTTACAAGGGAAAATTCTGCCAAAATTTTTTCAAAATCTTGTCTAAATTTGCAAAAATGCCCCAAAAATTTTTAAATTTTTTCAATTTTATTCAAGGGGTAACAAGTTCCATACCATTAGTAGACCAAATTTGTTCTACTTTTGAGATAAATATATGTGACTTAAAAACTTAACTTCTCATTTAACTTGAAAATGACTATTATGTGATTATAATTATTATAATTGTAGGAAAGTATATCCTATAAAGTGGAGAAAATCATGCCTAAATTGTGCAAATTTGATGAAATTTTTTCTCTTTATTTGATTTTATAAGTTAATTGATTAATATGGTCAATAAGTGAATGCTCTTCTCATGATTACGCTCTTGAGGCAATATTGTTATCTTTGCTTTGAAAAAAAGAGAAGAGAAAAAAAAAAGAAGAATGAAAAAGAAAAGAGAATAAGACACAACAAGAAAATTGGTTTTTAGTGACAGCCATTTTCGTCAAAAAAATAAAAAGTCGTCATTGATAAATTTTATTGACAACTTTCTAGTCATCACAGAGTCGTCACAAAAGGCCTGTCGGTAAAAGTACACGGTGACAACCTTAAAAGTCATCAGTAAATGGTACTATTTTGTGACAACTGGTGTCGTCAATAATTGTTGTAATTTTAGTGATGACATAGTATCTTGTCAATGATGTACAAAGCAATATCGTCACTAAAACTAATCCATAGTGTCAACTAGTATAAACTAATTACTGACAACTTTTGTTGTCACTAAATACTTTTCAATTCCATAACAATAGGTGGTTGTCAATGGAGAAATCTAATTCAGTGACAACACTTTACCATCATGAAATTTGATGATTTTCCTACTACAATTATATCTTAAAATGAAAAAAAAATGACAATGCTTTACAATTAACAAATGAAGGCATCCATTACATTACGAAATGCCAAAATATCATTTTAAGCATTCAAATATCATAATCAAGTTCAACAACACCCTACAAATAGTTTGATAAGTGGTATTTGACCTAAATTTCACATATAAGTCAAGGCAGTTTTACAAAACAAATCCAAGTCCCCAAAAAAAATGTGTCGTTGAAACATATCTTGAGCATAAGATTTTCTCTATAGTTCTTGAGTCAATTAACAACTCTTGCTGTTGATCTTTCCAAAAATCTAAAATAAGCAACATATCTGCAGTGAAGTACTTCAATTATTAGTAAGTGATAAGAAAAAGTTGAAACAAGAAAGAGAACTTAAGAATTTGCAAGAAAATAAGCTAAATCATTTCTTTTAAGTATCATCTAGACAGTGACTAAATAAGAGCAAAGTAAGAGATAAAGTACTAAGAACTTCCAACCAGCAACTGGGTATAGATATAAAAATGAGATTGTACTAATCCAACCATATAAATTCAATAACTTCCCTAAAGTTTTGCAAACTTTTTTCAAGTAAATATCAAAGAGAACAAACCCAACATTGCTGACCATAGCACCCTCTCAAGCATCAAAATTGATGGAAGCTTCAGTGCGAGCAGCAAGATAGCAACAAAAAACAATAGGATTCTAATCAAAGGTTAACCTTTAGAACTACTTTTCAATTTATCCAGTAATTGAAAAGCCAAACCTAAAACTGCTACTAAGGTTTAGCCAAATATGAAATTTTAATTGATACAAAGTTACAAACATTTCTTTGTCTTTGCTAAGGATGGCTTAGCACAGTATTGCTCCATTTGTTGTTTATTGATCCTCAATAATTATCACTAATTCTTTGGAACTAACCAATACATCTGATTTTTACCAGGGTGTTTTAAAGTATTGGAAATTAAGGGAAAAAATTAAACAAATGGATTTTACTACTGTTCGCTCAATAAAGATAGCCTTATCATCTTCGACCTGATCTTGGATTGCTTATATGACTTTTGCATCATTATGAATGTGGATCAAATATTGCAAAATATTTGAAGCTTGCTAATTCCAAAACAACAAATCACAAACGAACCATTATTAATAGAAAAAAGACAGACTTGACATATTTGCACCAAAGTAAATGAAAGTTTAAAGTTAAAAATATTGGTTATTTTAGGTTCACTGATTTGAAGGCTAGTTTTCAAAGCATTGCGTTAGATCAGAAGCCTACTCAATCTAACATGCACATTAATCAAGAAGAAAGTCAATTGATAGGAATATCTAAGTAACTTTTCTTTTGAGACATACATTTAATATTGAATCTGAAAAAAAATTCTGTTGGGTAACATACTTGACAAAACATAGAACTTTGGGTTATACTGAAGAGACATGATAACAAGTATGTAATTCTCACACTCATTTCTGGATACTTAAAGTAACTTAGACAAGTATGAAAACAAAGTTTGTCATTCAAACTCAAAATGAAGAGCAACCCATATTCACCAGTTCTGAAAATAAATGAAGAGAGTAAATTATGTCCAAAACAGAACAACAGATTAATGGTGGCAAAATGTGCAACAACACATGAATGGTGGCAAAACAGAAGGCTATCTATTGATATGCGAATTGATCAGATTCAGAGAGAGATACATCCAGAGGCTATCACTAAAAAGGCTTTTACACATTTGGATAGCTCCTTATGTATTTTTGCATTACAATCTAAAACATATAGTACAACTGAAATCAATACTATTAGCTTAAAGAAAAGGTTTTGCAAGAAAAAAAGCTTAGCAGTATCAGTTCGAACCTTCAGCAGCTTGCTATGTGAGGAGGATGTAGCAGACAATAACCCTTCATTTTTTGGCTCTCATTCCCAACCAATGCACTTTTTGACTCAATTGAAGACAACCTATCTGAATCATTTCCAATCCTTTTACAGTTTAAAAAAAATTCATCCATCAAAATGGAATACTAAAAACTTATAGCAGAGAGACAATAAAAATAGATATCAATGACTGGTTAAAAAAAAAGAAGAAGGGGTTCTCTTATTATAGAAAGTTAGACCAATGCTAATCATTTCCAAACATATCAATGTTTTGGAAAAAAAAAAACCAGCAGCAAACCAATCTTTTGTGTGTCAAAGAGCTGTAATTGTTTGATTATCAATAGACATAACATGAAGAAATTATGAGACCGTTTTTTGCATTGAAGCCTTCGTTAGTTACATCTATAATGTCCTTTTAGCTAAGCTTCTATCTATAGAGTGATAATCTGATACATTAATAGGTAAAAAAAATAAGCCTAGTGGTAAGAAGCACACAGGTTGTGCGGCATTTGCGTGACCTATATAAGAGGATAAATGAATCTTAATAAGTAATTGTTACGGAATCTATATGAACCTGCCACGCATAGGAGGATCACTTAGTACATGAAAGCATACAAATTGTTAAATGAAACATGCAAAATCTACCTCCACTACACTGCCATCGATATTAACTCGACATTGAAAATGGAGTTCAAAAAATGTTTACAACCTGTAGTATACTTATGCAAAAGCACTAAAATTGATGTTGAACCCATAACCAAATATTTTAACGCAAAACAAGAAATCTTTTATGACTTCCAACAAGGGTGATTTACCATACATATAGATTGGAAGCGAAACAAGGTACAAAAATACTTAAAACCATGAAACTTTCCTTAAATTTCTATAAAATTATTGTGTTTTTTATGAATTTTGATGCATCACGTGGTTAACAGAAATTGCCTAAGCAACGCAAGAAAATAACCCAAAATTAATGAAATTGAAGTTCACCTCAGGAAATTTCCCTTCCTCTCCAAAAAAGGTACAAGAAAGACAGTAGCAGCTGCATAGACCTAGACAATGAAGAAACCCAAAATTATTTAAGGAAAATGATAAAGTTGAACGAAGAAAAAAGAAAGGCCAAAATTTTTACCTGAATGATAAAAGATCCAACTCTACCAGCACCACCCAGAACAAGAAGTGATTTACCAGCTGAAAGCCTAGTGCTTTCAACTCTCCTGTACGCTATTCAACGGCAACAGGAAGGCTAGCAGCCTCAGCAAAACTCAAATTCTTGGGCTTCGAAGCAAGTACCTTCTCCTCCACTGTAGTGTACTCCGCCAGTGACCCACATCCCTTTGGCTTTGTCAATGTCTTCGAATACTTCATCCCCCACCTTGAATTCCTTAACCAAAAAAAAATTTGCAAAAAAAAAAAATTAGGGCAAATTTTGCAAAATTTTGCAGAAGGAGATGATTAAATCCATGACTCAAACTAGCCATCAAAAAAATTTTGCAAAAAAATATTTGGGGAAAAAATTTAGGCAAATTAATTGGGGAAAAAATTAGGGAAACAAGTAGAGACATGAGAGGACCTACCTGAGCATTGACCTTGTAGAACTGGAGGACGGCAAGCTTGACCTTCTTCTTCTTGTGCTTGATCTTCTTGGGCTTGGTGTAGGTCTTCTTCTTGAGCTTCTTGGCGCGGAGGCGGAGGATGAGGTGGAGGGTGGACTCCTTTTGGATGTTGTAGTCGACTAGGGTGCAGCCGTCCTCCAGCTATTTGTCGGCGAAGATGAGGCACTGCTGGTCCAAGGGGATGGCCTCCTTGTCCTGGATTTTGGCCTTGACATTGTCGATGGTGTTAGAAGACTCCACCTCAAGTGGTTGATGGTCTTCCCCGTCAAGGTTTTCATGAAGATCTGCATCTTTGATGACGGCGGCTGCTGCCTCCGTTGCTGCTAGGGTTTTGGAAAATGAATAAATGGGGTTAAGAATAAAGGAGTTGACTGATAGCTAGTTTGGAAGAGCAGATTTGGTGAGAAAAGAAAAGATTACAAAGGAAAGTTGAATCTTTCTCACATTTGGGACTTTGGATAGGAAAGAATTGAAAAGAAACGGAAGGATGTTAGCTCCCTTCCACGTCAGAAAAACTTTCTGCCCAAAATCGGCGGAAAACGTGAGAAAGTGGAGTGAGTTAAATGAATTATACCATATGCCATTTTTACCCTTAAAAGATTAAAATATAACTATATAACCTAATAAAATTCTCATGGTATCTTAAGATTTAAGGGTTTTTACGTAAAATTGAAACTTATCTTTTCAATTCTCTCCCTTCCAAACAAAGGAAAGTTATTTCATCTCCTTTCTTCTCCAAAACTCCCAAATAACATGAAAAGATATTATAATCATTTCTTTTCTTTTCTTTTCTTTTCTAACTTAAGATTTCTGTTCTTTTCTTTTCTTTCCTAAACTCCCAAACTAGCTATGAGGGATGGAGAGTGTGAAGAGTACTGAAGATGCCTAGATGTGGGGAGTAAGAGTGGTACCTTTTCTTAGTGTATAGTACCCGCACCACTTTTTTTCATTTTTAGTTTGAACAAATTTCTGGCTCTAGTCAATCAAGACAATCCAAGTCAATTTTTAGCTTCAATTTTTATTTAAATCTATTAATGTATTTCTAATCACCACTTCTTAACATATTTATTAAAAAATTATAATGGATGAAATTTTTTTGCTAAATTCAAACAACTGGTAAATGTACTCTTTCTCAAGTTGTAATAGTTTATATAGTTGTTCTAACTAGAAATTTTCATTAATTTTTTCCAGTTAAAAACCTATTATTATTTGAGTAACTATGACTAGTTTAATAAATTACCAAATTTAAAAAAATTAAATTAATATTGAGGCTCACAATTAAATAATTGCATTGGAGATGTTCAAGTTAGTGATGATACTATGTTGTCACTAACTACGCTATAGTTTTACTGACAAAAATCGATCGTCAATAAATATAAACAGTGACAATAATGAAAAGTTGTCAAAGAAAGAGGTAGAATTACTGACAACTTTTATCAAATTGTCACTATCGTAAAACTCGTGCCTTCCAAGTCCCATGGCGCAAAGTAGTTTTGTGACGACAATTAAGGTTCCTCACTGAAAACTTAGTTGCTTTGAGTCAATTGTGACAATCTTCAATGGCGCGCCTAAACAACCTCATTTTGTGACGACTTTTTGTCATCACTAGGAAATGTTGTCACTAGTGACCTTTTTTCTTGTAGCGGTTGTTCTATTCCAATGGTTCTTGTACTTAGTAACCAGGAGTTTTTATCTAAAAATATCGACTTTTGTGTAAAACGGTACTTGAATTAAGAGTAGGCAAGGCAACTTGAGGATATGAAGTGTTGAGTAACCGGCGATTTTCATCTAAAAATATCGATCTTCACATCAAAAGGTACTTTCACAATTTGAGTAATATTTAGTTATGATATATGAATAAATCCCTCTTTAAATATGAATAAGAAGATGATCATGGGTTTAGGAAGCATTTTATTGACCATATGAGTTGCTTGTAAAATGGGGTAAGAATGAGAAATTGAGTTAAACTAGTTAAAATAATAGCATAATTGACTCTCCTTTACTTGATATTATGAGTACTTAAGCTTAGTTGAGTGATTGTATAATGGTTATTTACCTTGTTTTGAGAAAATGAAATTGAATTGTGCACAAATGTTTATTTTCAAAATTTTGAATCATTGTTGGTTAGTATTTCTTAATTGCCTGAGGACAAGCAATGGTTCAATTGTGGGAGAGTTCCACAAGTGTATATTTTACATGTTTTAAGTGTATTTTATTAATTAGTTTTGGTGTGTTTTAACTACTTTTATAGCTAATTAGTTATCATTCTAGTGAAAATATGCATTTTATGATTTAAGTGGTAAAAATTACATTTCTATGGATTTTAATGGTGAAAACTTTATATTTTTGTAGGTTTAAGGATTCACTCATCAAATAGCATGAATTGAGAAGACAATTGAATGATTGATGATGGTTTGAAGTGATAAAAAAAAGACATGAAGTGCAAAATGTTCAAAGGATGAAATGCAAGTTTTCCAGCTTTAACACCTTGTGATATTTTGGCTATATCTTGAGCTACAAGCATTGGATTGAGGTGATTCTTGAACTATTTTGAAGCTAAGAGACACACTGAAGTCCAGTTCAGTCGTTTTCCTTGTCAAAAAGTCAAAATATAGAAGTATAACTCTGTTGTCAAAAGCTGAAATAGAGTTCCGACCAGTCAAGGGTTGTTTGGTCATTTCTCGGTCCACAAGGCTCCAAATTGGATGATTCTTGATGCATTGGAAAGCTAACTCAAAGGGCTACAACTTTTATGCTGTGTGCAAGAGCTAGTTCAGCCTCTAACATCAATAACATTTCAGTTGAAATTGAACCAAAAACAGAGCAAGGATGAATTCTGCTCAGAAAGTGCAAACCTGCAAAGGAGAAAACGCGGGGTGCAATACGCGACCTCAGGTCGCGTATTCATCATTTTCAATCTGCAACTTGTTCTTTGTTCACACAACTTTCCAGCTCAATTCCAGCAAGTAATTTCGGCCCTTATCTGACCAAGAAGAGTGTGGAAACTTGGAGAAACAACTCATGGGAGTTTCAAGAGTAAAAAATGACAACTAGAGACAACTCATTTGGCTCTTGAATTCCTATATAAAGAGCAGCTTTGGAGGGCATTTAACAACTTTAGAAGCCTAGAGAAACTTCACAAAAATGTAGTTTTCACTAGAATTTCCTTAGTTCATTAGTTAGGGTAGTATAATATAGTTAGCATAGCTTTTCCTTCTTATATT
Organism: Coffea eugenioides; assembly: GCF_003713205.1. NCBI lineage: Eukaryota > Viridiplantae > Streptophyta > Magnoliopsida > Gentianales > Rubiaceae > Coffea > Coffea eugenioides. Next base: position 12,031,313 of record NC_040043.1, on the reverse strand, counting down.
TGTAGTTAGATTTGGATGAAAAATTGAAGAGCAAGGATGGAGAGTTAGTGCTTATGTAACAAAGGTGACTTCTCTCCTAGCACTTTCTCTCTTGTATTTGATTTCATGTTTAACTATAATACAAGTTTGGATCTTGTTTTTCATGTTTAGCTAAAGCTTATGCTTAGAATTATGGATGAACTTTCTATATCTTGCTAGTGATGTTTACTTGATTATTTGATGATATTATTTTGAAAAATTTATTTATCATTTTTACTTTTCTAGTCATGATTAACCGGCCATTAATTATGATAATCTTAAGTTGTTACATTTGCAATGAGAATTTAAATTTAACACTAGTTAAAGGAAATGATAAACCTAGAGATTTCACTCACAAGAGTAGAGGTGCACCTATGTGGCTTTAGTGACTTGTTTCATGTAATTTCATAGAAGAAATGAACTTATAGTTGATTTCATAACCACGAGAACAGATATGACTTAGCTACAAGTATAGTTAATTTACTACGAGAGTAAATTTCACATACATTAGGAAATTACACCATAACTAGCCAAGATAATAACATTCACTTAACTAGTAACTTCATTTGCAAGAGTAGTAAGGAATTCCATACCTCTGGGAGTTTTCTAGTGTTATTTTTATTACTTTTACTTCATGTTTATAGTGTAAAGTTAATTTCTTGCACTTGTGATAGTCTAAATAATAAAGAAGTTCGAAAATCACCGATAATTGAAAATTTTCCATGTGGGTTCGACACTTAATACCCTATACTCACTCTCGACTCGTATACTTGTGAAAAATCACGTGTGGGATATTTAGGATGTTATAAAGGTAAAACTTGACTGTAGATGAGCTAATTGTTATATGTATACCATGCGCTCTTCAGTAGGCATTGCTTATTTGTATGGAATACTAGATAATAATATCTTTATGAAAAATCCTGAAGGATTTACCACCCGTTTGGTAGCTATTAATGAATGACAATGACAATCACTATGGAAGACCCCCTCAATGATAATGAATTTGTCAAGATTCCTTTTGATGAAATCTTGTGTTTGGTAGTTACCATAATGACAATGACTTTTCTTAGTAGAAAAAAAAAAGAAAATTGTTATCCTTTCTTTGCTCCTTTCTCTTCATCTCCAGCGGCTCCCACCATCACCTCCCGGCTTCTCCTTCCACCATTTTTTTTTTTGCTTCCTTTCCCTTGATTTCTTGGATGTTGCTAACCGATCTCCCATGATTGTTGTCCTTTTGTTGTACCTTTTCTTTCTTCCTTTTTTTTTTCCTTTTTTTGTTTGCTTTCAGTTTTGGTGGTTCTCTTCATCCCTTTGCCACTGCCACCACCGCACAACCACCTCTCACTGCCTCCACCATAATCCCAGTTTTACACACCATTTCAACAAATTTTAATTTCAAAATTCTTACTAAAAATAAAAAAAATTCTCCTCACACCAAGATTTTTTTTGTGCGAGAAAAAAGGAGGAAAAATTCCATGGGACAAAGAGGGAGAAAAAGAAGAGAGAAATTGGGATGAAACAAAAAGGGGGAGGTGAGGAGGTAGGAGAGTTGGAGGAAAGATATGAGCGGGTGGAGATTAGATGTGTCGGCTATTGTTCTCTTCCTTAGCTATTTTTTGGTTTGTTTTTGTTTTATTTTTTTGTCTTGATTGGTAATGGGAGTGAAAGTGCCCAATTTAGTGGGTAAGGAGTTTTGGATAATGGAAGATCCAAAAGTGGGTAATGAAAAAGCCCAAAGTGGTGTACCAAACACCATCCATGACAATCATTACCCTCTCATTCCCATTAAGGGGTGCAAAACCCCTCAACCAAATGGGCTATTAGTTTCAGGCCTGAAGCATATAGATCAAATCCTAGAGAAATTTATTCCATTAAATTATATAGGTCTTTATATGGGTTCAACCAATCTAAACTTATGTAATATAATTGATTTAGTGAATGTTTACTTAAGAAAGGTTATACAAATGATCCAATATGTCTATATATTTTCATAAAGGGATATAGGTCAAATTTTGAAATTATTGCTACAAATGTTGATGATTTTAATTTAATTGAAACTCCTGAAGAGCTCCAAAAAGTAGTTGAATATTTGAAGAATGAATTTGAGATCGAAGATTTTGTCTTGATTTACAAATTAAACATTTAAAAAATAGGATTTTTGTCCACCAAACTGTTTATACCAAAAAAGTATTGAAGTGGTTTTATATGGATCCATTAAGTACTTGAATGATCGTTCAATCATTTGATCCTATTAAAGATCCTTTTAGACCAAGAGAGGAAAATGAAGAGATTCTTAGTCCTGCGTACCATATCTTAGTGTAACTGATGCACCAATCTATCTTGCTAATTGTATAAGACCAAATATATTATTTGCTATGAATATGTAAGCTAGACTTAACTCCTCTGCTACAAAATGACATTGAAATGATGTATAGCACATTTTTCACTGTCTCCAAAGAACAATTGATCTTGACTTATTTTATTCATATAATTATCGAATCGAATTATTTGGTTACATCAATGTCGGATATTTATTTGACCTACATAAAGCAAAGTCTCAAACTAGTTATTTATTTAGGTGTGATGATATAGCTATTTCATGGTGATCTACAAAGCAATCAACAGTTACCACTTTTTCAAATTGTGCTAAAATAATAGCAATTCATAAAACCAGTCGAGAATATGTTTGGTTAAAATCAATGACTCACTATATTCAAAAGAATTATAGGTTATCACCTGAAAAAGAAAATCCTCCAACAATATTATATGAAAACAATGCAGCTTGTATAACACAATTAAAAAGGGGATGTATTAAAGGACATAGGACAAAAATATTTCACCAAAAATTACTCATGATTTACCGAACAATGGTGAAATTGATGTATAACAAATTTGATTATGTAACAATTTAGTAGATTTATTTACTAAGATATTGCCGACTATAATGTTTGAGAAATTAGTAAAAAAAAATTAGAATGCATCGATTAAAATATCTCAAATGATATTTGAATCAGAAGGAGAAATTAATACATAAGAATAGTGTACTATTTTTCCTTCACTAGGGTTTTTCCTCACTGGACTTTTTCCTAGTAAGATTTTAATGGGATATATTCTTTATGTAATGTACATTCAAAGGAAAGTGTTATGAAATAACTAAAGGAATTGATGTGGACGGCCATTTGGTTCTCCTAGAAAATTGGTACATGTATTTCATCTCAAGATTCATTCGATACATTTAGTATTTCTTGGAATAAAAACTCAATTCATAATCTAGAAGTTCTAAATCCATGTATGAATATCAAATAAAGTTCATTTACCATTGATCTTGTATTATCTATAAAAAGAGGTTTTTCAACATCTCTTGTAATTTTTTTGGGAATTGAATGAAATGAAAGACTAATTCACCCTACTATTTTGTCTATTTCTCTCTGCTCTACGTCCTCCTTTATTTTGCCTTGTTAGTATATAACTTAATATAAACACTACACCAAATATATATATATTAGCATTAGTTTCATAATAATTTTATCAATGTGTTAGGATCGAAAGACCCAATAGCCTACTTAATATTCAAATTCTGTTTCATTCTATGAGAGTTCATTTAAATTTGGTTCACGAACTAATCAAGTTAAATTTGAATAGTAATTTGTGTTTGGCAACCTTTTAAACTCGACTCAAGCTTGACTTGATTAGCATAAAATTTGAACTTCTAGGTAAAATGTTTATGCTACTTGAGTTTGGCTAGACATATAAAAATTTGTTCAAATTCAGGTTGGTAAATAAATAATCAAGCTTGAACACAATTTCAAACTCATTAAAATAATTAAATAAATTTGAACACTAAGGTGTTGAACTTGATCATGTTCTTTCAATGAAGTATTAGTATTGTTAAAACTAATTGATATTTATATTAAACATATATTATTTTCTGAATTTAATATGCTTTGAATTCCATATTATGCTTAAATTTAGAAATGAAAATCATTCTCTCTATTTAAATTTGGAAACTTTGAAAGAATTTATTTTTGAAATAACTTCCATTATTAACTTTAAGTTAATCCAAGATTCTTGTGAGAGTAACAATTATGAACTTTCAATTGGCTGGGGATCAATGTAGATAAAAAACTATTTGAAAAAATCTAGTAGAGTCAAATAAGATACAGCTTTAAAATTTTTCTAATTTTCCTAAGCTTAAAAACTAATTTTCCCAAAGAATTGCCCCCACTTGCTTACATATGCTTCCGCCAATGAATACATGTGGTTCTTGTCCTGTTTGCCATTTTTTTTTTTTATTTTTTATTTTTTCATAGTTTAAATATTTAATTTATATAATTAATATTTTTGGAATAATTGTTATATCAGGGGTCAGTAACGATTGGCCCAATGATCAAACTACTGACCATTGACCCAACAACTTTTTCGGGTCAATGAATGAGTTTGGTTTTCAAAACCTTGCTATACATGTAGAATAAAATCTTTTATCATTAATGCAAATCTAATTTCCTGCCTAAAAACAATATAATCAGCTACACATATTCTTTTATCTGGAGAAAAGACGCTTTCATCAAAGTTTCAGCTGCCATGCAAGAGAGAACAGTTGTTTCAAAGGAAATAGCAAAAATTGGTTTGCCTACGTTATGCAACATGAACTATTTCTGAACTCAGGAGTATGAGACTTGAGTTGTCGCAGAAAATGACTTCCAAATTCAATTGCGGCATCTTAAGTGAGTAGGTTGACAGATTCTTTATGATTTCATTTGAAGTCAATGGATACTATGTAATTGTTGAGCAAAAATATATATATAAAGAGCAAAATGCGATTGAGAATTTCATAATTTGAGTTGTATAATGAAATATCAAGCACTCTTTGCATCTTTTCCTCGTCCAGTTGTACCATGGTTCTGGTTCGGTACACCAATTATTGTTCAACATAGAAGGAAATTATGTGCCTTAACTTTCTTTACTTAAGCAGCCTAAAAAGTTGCATTATGAAATGTCTCCATCCAAAGTTTCACCAAATTTGTTCCTATGTTGAATTATTCTAAAGAAAGATCATCTTCTAACATATACATAAAAAAAGAAAGAGTAAAAATTGGCGTCTGTCAAATAAAACAGGAAAAAGAAACAAACATACAACTATGTATCGCTAGCCCTCAAATTTTCTACTGCATGCTCTATGCAATGACTTGTTATTAATGTTAGCCCTTAACTATGTCATCAATCAAACGAACCAAGTTGCAAAAAGAGGATCCACCTTCTTCAATGCTCTTTCTTGCCAATTTGGCCATCTCATCAGCTCTATGCAAGAATTCATCCTTTCTTTCCACCATCAGATCCCTGACCATTTTCTCCACAATTACTCTATCACAAGTATCCTTCATGTCCAACCCTATTTTCCAAACCTCCCCCACAAACCTACTATTTGGTTGTTGGTCAGCAAAACATGGCCAACAAATCATTGGCACTCCTTCCGCTATACTTTCCAAAGTTGAATTCCATCCACTATGTGTCAAAAATCCACCAATTGCAGGGTGAGCCAACACATCTTCTTGTGGAGCCCATCCTACCATACAGCCCCTTTCCTTGGTAGCTTCCTCCAGCTCCACTTCAGGAGTTGACTTTGACTTTGTAGAATCTAGTACATCATCTCCGAGCCCCACATTGACTGAGTTTGGACGGATGACCCATAAGAATCTTACCCCGCTATTCACTATACCATGCCAAAACTCCAGGAGTGTTTCTCTTGTGATTATACTAATGCTTCCAAAACTCACATAAAGCACCGATTTTGGTGGCTGATTGTCAAGCCACTTTATGCAGCTTTTATCTTCTTCCCACAAGCTGTTCGAATTAGAGTTATTCGAATTTGCTTCCCGGAGTTGCAGTCTAGCCCTTAAATGTGCATGGAGTGGTCCAATAGTGTATAAATTCGGACAGTGAGTTCGAAAATGAGAAAGTATACACCCTTCTAGGTCTTCAAACGTATTGAGTATGAGGCCTTTGGCTCGGGGTGTTTGTAGGGCTTCTTTCAATAACAAATTAAAATCTGGATTAGTCAGGTCACCAACACGGAAGAAACTTGGTAGATCACAACGCCTTAGAAATCCTTCCATGCCCTTTACATTTTCTATTGGCAAATTCATCTCATCTCCTGAAAAGAAAAAATAGATATTAGCTTGTGTGGAAATAAAAGACAAAGTAATACAACTAAAAAGGATGTCTTCAATTTTCTTATTTTTTGCACCACCTAATTAATTGAGTATAAAATCTTACATGTGCTTATGTGTTAATTACGTAGATATGGCATGCACCCAATAATTTATAGGTAACTTCCAAATAATTAGTCATCTATACATTTTATTTTCATAACATTTATCAAAGTGCAAAACCATTCTCTATGAGAATAAATATGATCTTAATTATGTGCAAATATATAGAGAGTGTTCCTTGATTACTTGTTAAAGAATAATCCTTTTGAGTAGAGTAAGTTACATACCTGGAAAGGGTAATTCGCCTGCTTCAACCAATCGAGGGATGCAAAAGTAAGTCCAAAAGGCACCAGCACTAATTGTTCGAAAACAAATTAAGGGCAAGCCAATTTCCTCAGCAACATCAAGGGCCAAACTCAAGAACCCATCTACAATGATACATGAGAACGGCGGCCTATCCTTCCTGGTACCATGTGCCGGATCTTTGGACAATAATTCTTTGAGAAATGGCTTTACTACTGACTGAAGAGCAGTACACAAATCCGTGATCTCCTGGGCTATATGTACCTTGCTTTCATCATATGCATCAGGATAGTGATCCAAATGAAATCCGGGATACTTGCTAAACCGTGATACAACATTGGTGTGACGAAGGAGACGATTGTGGATGTTGTTGGAGACTAGGAAGGTGATATTGATGCCGGCAAGGCATAGAAGCTCGGCTAGCTTGAGCATGGAATTCACGTGTCCCTGTGCTGGGAAAGGGAAGATGAGTACATGAGGACGGAGCTGCTCCACTTGATCCATAGGTTGTTTGATGAACCTGCAGCTTTCTAGTTTCCTTCCACTAGTACTGGTAGTGGCTAATCAACTAAAGAAGGAATTATTTATTGTATTCTTTTGCTTTTGCCATATGTATATAACAAATATAAACTACACCCTCCATCATAAATTGTTTGTCACATTTCCAAATTCTAACTTTTTAAAAATAGTGATTTGATGGTTATTTTAGTAGATTTGTTTTCAATTACCCTCGAAAATTCAATTTCAAATTTGAATTTAATATAAAATATAAATAAAGGTAGGAATAACTTTGGAAAAAGAGATCAAAAGTAACTTTGCCTTCGGTAAGATGACAAATATTTTGAAATATTAAAAAATGAAAAATATGATATTTTCAATGGGACAAGGATTGTAGTTGTTTTCAAAGTATTAATTTTGATTACCTACCTTATCTTAAATGAAGAATTTTGGCATTAGGGTGAGTCATTTCTTAACTGCGTTATATCCTAGATGTCTTTTTGTCAATGATTGCAAATGGTAAGAATTGAACTATAGGTTCATTAATTGAATTTAGCAGCTTTTTCTTTTTTGATAAATTTTATATACGCTCATAACAATTTAAGGGGGTTTCAACTTTCAACCTTTTTTTTTTATTCTTACAGTTGTAGGCTTTAGAGAATTTCTATTATTTTAAGGGTTTTTTTTTATTATATACAAAGATGTTTTTTCCGGTTTATGCAATTTTTGATGCAACAAGTTTAAGTGGAAGCCAAAGGGTGATGAATGTGAATCATTCTCTTATACATTTCTATTTGTCAAAAATTTAAAAAGTTGTTTATTTAGCCTTTGATCTAAACTAAAGGTAGACTATTGCCTTTTTGAGTTTTTCTCCTTACTTTTAAAGGTAATTGAAGTTCATAAGTCCCGACAGTTTTTTATCCTACGTATTGTGCAAGAAGAACTTTGAAATTTCTAGAGAGCTCTATCTTGATTTTGGTGTTAATTCAATTGATACATATAAGCCAAAGAAACTTTAAATTTTCAATAGTTGCAATTTTGATAAGTTGTCTTATTTTGATTTTTGAGATCTCTTTGACTTATAGATCGAAGAGTCCCTTTTATTTGGATAAATAGAAGTAACTGATCAATTCCTCGATTTTAATTAGGAACTAATGTCTTCCAAACTATTTATTTTTTTCATAGGATTCTCAGGCAAATATTGATCTAGAACAGGCTAACATTTGTGAGCTACAACAGAAGATTGTGCAATGAGCCCTTGCCCGTTCTTTATGCAGATGTTTACAATTGGAAATTGCTTTTTGACAATTGTTGATTCTTTTTTTTTTTATCTTTGCTATTGAAGTGTATCATTCAAATTAGATGTCACGATCAGTGAGAAGCATTCAAAACTTACTTATTTTCTACGAGAGAATCTATTGATTGTCATGAAAATCTTCATTTTGATAGTACAGTTGAAGATGCTGAAATATTAACGTATTTATTTTCTGTAGGCAGATGACTAATAACTTAAACTATCACGTTTATTATGTTTTAGTTTTTTTTTTAAGCTTTAGATCAAAATTTTACAGCACTATTAGTGTTAATTTAACTTTAGGTAGAAACCAATAGTCATGCATATCCTTTTCACAATATTTTAAAAAATAGCATCTATCATTTTTCCAATTTCAAATGTTTTTGAATCCTTATTCATTAAAATTGTTTATAAATGGATTTTTATTTTTGAGTTTCCTACAAATTTAATGGTAGTGTATGTATGTTGAGGGTATTTAGTGATGCTGTGCAATGCAAAATGATCCGTGCAATTGCACGGCAATTTATTGTTTATCAATTTTGATTTGTCTAGCTTTTCTTAAACAAAGAATTTTGGCAGTGGGGTGGGTCATTCTTTGACTGCGTTAGATCCTAGATCCGTTTTTGTCAACGATTGTAAATGTTAAAAAGTTGAAATACAGGTTTCATTTATTGACTTTAGCAACTTTTTCTTTCTTGAGAAATTTTATACATGTTCATAACGATTTAAGAAGTTTTCAACTTTCAACCGTTTTTTTTTTTAATTATTACAGTTGTAGGCTTTAGAGAATTTCTATCAATCTTTTATCTTTTTTTTAATTATATAAAGATATTTTTTCCGGTCTGTGCAGTTTTTGATGCCACAAGTTCGAGTGGAAGCCAAAGGGTGATGAATGTGGGTTTTTATTGACTAACCGCTAGAATCTTTTTCTTATACATTTCTATTTGTCAAAATTTTAAAAAGTTGTTTATTTAGCCTTTGAGTTCTAAACTAAAGGCAGACTATTGCCTTTTGAGTTTTTCTCCTTCCTTCGAAAGTTATTTGATGTTGATAAGTCTCGACAGTTTTTTTTTCCCATCCGTATTGTGCATGAAGTACTTTGAAAATTCCAAAGAGGTCTATCTTTTGGTGTTAATTCAATTGATTCATACAAGCTATCGAAACTTTGAATTTTTCAGTTGTTCCAATTTTGATAAGTTGTCTTATTTTGATTTTTGAGACCTTATTGACTTTCCAATCGTAGAGTCCCTTTCATTTGGATAAATATATCTAATCGATCAATCCCTCGATTTAATTAGGAACTAATGTTTTCCAAACTAGTTATTTTTTTAATGGGATTCTCAGGCAAATATTGATCTAGAATAGGATTTATACAAATGTTTACAACTGGAAATTGTTTTTTGACAATTGTTGATTCTTTTTTATCTTTGCCATTGAAGTGTACTAGTCAAATTACATATCATGGTTAGTGAGAAGCATTCAAAACTTAGTTATTTTATACAAGAGAATCTATTAATTGTCATGAACATATTGATTTTGATGGTATAGTTGAAGATACTAAAAGTCTAAAAGATTAACTAATTTATTTTGCGTGGGTAGATGACTAATGATTTAAAGGAAAATCCTATACTAAGGGTGTCTTTGATAAAACTGAAGTCTGAAATTAGAGTTCGAAATTTGAAATCTGAAATCTGAAATCTGAATTCATTAAATTATTGAATTGTTAAATACTAAATCTGATACATTTGAGTTATATTACATTAAATAATAAGTGAATAGTTTATCACTTATTTTTTGGAACAAGTTTTATCTAGAAAATTCAGATGGTTTATTTTTTATTATCAAATGCATCTGAATATATTTATATTTGAATCCATTATTAAATTCAAGTGCTGAATTTAGATATCAAACAGGGTCTAAGTAACATATGACTTAAGCAACAGAGACAAACTAGAAAATGATCCATTTCTTTGATTTTAGGAATTCTCGTGTTTTTATCTATTGTTTAGGAATATTGTAATTTTCAATTGTTCTTTGTAGGTGGACTCTAATTTAAATTATTGTGTTTATTATGTTTTTGTATTTTTTAACTTTAGACCAAAATTTTACAACACTATTAGTGTTAATTTAACTTAGGTAGAAACCATTTGTTAAGCACATCCTTTTCACAATATCGACTTATTCCATATTTTGGATATAGCAGGTATCATTTTTCCAATTTCAAATTATTTTTGAGTACTTATTCATTAGAAATGTTTACAAATAGATTTCTTTCTTGAGTTCCTACAAATTTAATGGCATTGTATGTATGTTGATAGTATTTAGTGGTACTGTGCAATGCCAAATAATTTAGTGCACCAGAAAGGAACTAGTTATTTATTGTATTCTCGTGCTTTTGCCATATGTATATAATAAATATAAATTAGTTGTTTTCAGAGTATCAATTTTAATTGAGTAAATCTTATATACACTAACAATGTATACATTATCACCGTTTGATTCATGACATGTATGTAAAAGGTGAATTTCAAATTCAAATTTTACATAGTTGTCATTCATCCAACGCTAACGGTGTATACACTGTTAGTGTAGGAAAGATTAATCCATTTTAATTTGTCTACCTTATCTTGAATGAAGAATTTTGGCATTGGGATGAGTCACTCTTTAACTACGTTAGATCCTATGACTGTTTTTCCTCTTAGATTGAGGTTTTATGTGAATTGCATTTGACTTCTTTAAAAAAATATGATGTATGTGTGACAAAAAAGATGATTTGCAAATGTGCTAAAAGGAATATTTTCAGACAAATTTTTCCAAAAAATTAGGAATGAAATCAGCATCTATTACCTTTGGCCTATCGAATCAATGTCCTATTCTATTTAACTTGGGACATATACATTTAATTTAATACTCAGGCTGATGAAACATTGTTAGGTCACGAGTTTTTATTTTCTTTAAAAAATTAATTAAGGACAATTAATGGTTTACCCCTTTGAATTTCACTTATCATCCCATAATCCCTTTATAGTTTGAAAATGGCTACTTAACCCTTATAAAGTTTTATATAGTGTAGAAAATTGATGGAAATCACCTATAATAACCACTCCGGCTCCAGCTAAATCACACTATGCTTACATATTAGATCCGCACATTTTGTTCCTTTGGTTGTACATGTCGTTGTTGGATATTTACACGCTGTTTATATGTTTACACATTTTGCCTTTTTCGTTGTCGACCTTGCAATTTGTTCCATTGATTGTAGATCCCGTTATTTAGTACTCACACTTTGGTCATAGATATGCAACATCTTATTGTTTTGATACTTGCATTTTCCATTTGATTGTACAGCTTGTCATTTCGTATTTACAATTTGTTCACTTGGTTGTACAAAATGTGTTTTGACACCTACAATTAGTTCATTTGGTTGAACAATGTAGCCATCTTTGAGATGTGATTTACATCCATTTTCCAATTTGCATAAAATCAGAAGAAGGTTATATTAGAGTTTTAAATCATAGGTATATTATGTAGCAATTAGTGAAAACAAAGGAGGTTATTTGTAATTCAACATTAATTGAATCAGTTAAAATAGCATATTTGTCATCCTTTTGTATTTTTGTCATATGTTCGTGCCTAGCAAAGGCATACTTGTTAAGAAAAAACGGCCAAAAAAGTCACTAAACTGTTTGAAATTCCCTATCACTAAACTTGTTTTAACTAACAATGGACATCTAACTAATAAAAAATGTGTATTTTTAATCACTCACCTAATGAAAACTTACAGTTTTATCAATCAACTAATGAAAACATATAAGTTGTTATTTGGTCCTCTCACTATAGTAGAGGCTTTCTCACTCTAAAGTAGTTGTGCTCTCTCTTGGGTTAAGAGCCCTCTCACCTTTTTGGTGGGAAGTCAGCACTTTTCAAAATTTTCAAATTACCACATTCCCGCAAATCTAAATCTAAGAAACCTTTGATCAATAATCACCCATGAGGGTGTTGGATTCAAGGTTGATGAAACGTAGATCAGTTACAGCTAGTCTGTGCATGAAGGGTAGAAGGTCAAGCGCCACAACCCGCTGGTTTGTTTTGCTAATGCCTGGACAAAAGAGAGTCAGTGTTCTTTCTTTCCCTTGTCGTTTGTATGCGGTACAAGTGAGCAGAGATCACTTATCATCTTTATTTGTCTAATCTCATTGTTGGAACCTGTTTTCTGTTTAGCTATTTGGTCCACTCTTCTCTTTTTATTTTTTGGGTCCCATTGCTGTCTGTTTTGCGTTTGGTTTTCCTGAGTGTGGGTGTCTTTTACCACTTGGTATTGCTGGATTTTACCATGGAGGGAGATTTGACAGAGCTCCTACAGAAATTTTCCCTGGAAGGGAATGAGCTGCTAGGACCTACGTTGGAGCTAGAGGACTTTCATACGGGGGTGAGAGCTTGTGAGAATAGCTTCATTGGTAGAGTTATAGGAGAAAAAATTATTAATTTCACTGGAATTAAAAACTTTGTGGCTGTGGCCTGGGGGTACCCCAGGAATCTGTCTGTGGTGGAACTGGGACCTAACGTGTTCCAGTTCAATGTGCAGAATCCTGATGATCAGAAAAGAATTGTAGAGGGAGGGCCTTGGGTTATAGACAATCAGATGTTAGTCTTGAAAAGATGGGTAGAAGGTATAGAAGAGGACTACAAAGCCTTTATGATAGCACCTCTGTGGGTGCAACTCTGGAACTTACCAGTTCACTGGCTTTCTAAGGAGGTTGGAAGAAAGATAGGAGGAGTTTTTCTTGAAGTTAGAGAGGTCTTAGTCCCACAGTCTGGAGGCAAGGAGGGTAGACATTTGAAAGTGCTAGCTTTGGTCGATCTATCTAAACCTCTTCTCAGAGGTACCGTGGTCAGGAATGCAGGAGCTGGAAAATGGATAGCTTTCAAATACGAAAGATGTCCGGATTTCTGCTATAATTGTGGGATTGTAGGACACAGTGAGAGGTCCTGCAAAGAAAAGCGATGCTTAGGAGATAACAATGCTGAGAACCAGTACGGTCCTTGGTTGAGAGCAGGGAACAATAGGTCTTCACCTCAGGGAAAAATGGGGAGGTCGACAGAGGGTAGTGATAAACGCTACTGGACCTTTAGGAATGGGGAATTGGTCGAACAGGAAAATATTAGGTTACAAAATCAGAAGCATCTTGTAGGTGATCTTAAGTCCTCTGGTAATCGAAGTGGTAGTAACCAGGAGCGGGAAACAGAAGGGGCTGATACTAGATCAGAGCTGGATGTAGGAACCTCAACTAGAGAGGAGGTAGATAAGGCAGGGCCACCTGTTAGGATGGAAAGACAAATGAATGTTGATACAGAGGACCTTGTTCTCACCACCTCTATCCAAAGGGGGGAAGGAATCCAGACTTGTAGTGTAGCGGAAGAGATGGAGGAGGATGGAGAGGTGGCAGTGCACATCCAAAACCTGGAACCTGAGGTTAGGGAGAAAGAGTCAGGGGTTTTAGTTCTCCATCAGGATTCTCTAGGAGATGACAAGGCGGGAGGGGTGATAGAAAGGCAATACAGAAGATCTTTCAGGAAATTAAAGCCTCCGGCCAAAACTAGAAAACCTTTACAAGTGTTAAATGGAAATGACTCCTCTCAGGTTAGAGCTGGAAAAAGGAAGATGTTGATTAGAGATGAACCGATGGAGGAAGTACAACAGGAAGCAACTCAAAGGAAAAAAACAAAGCCTATGTTGGAGCTATATTCTGAAGAGGCTAGGGGAGAGGAGGAGGGGTCCTTCCTTAATGGGACCCCCAGGTGCAAATGAGAGTTGTGGTGTGGAATTGTCAAGGGGTGGGGAGTCCCTTGACAGTTCCCAGTCTGAGGGAGGTTAACAACCTCTCCTCCCCAAGTCTGATCTTCTTAAGCGAGACTAAGAACAGGAATAATGTGATAAATAGAATAGCTAGAAATCTAAGGTTGGATCATAATGTGACTGTGGAAGCTATGCATAGGGCAGGTGGAATGGCTTTGTTCTGGACTAAGGAAACACAAATTGTTGAGGTAAACACTACAGCTTTCACGATAGAAGCCAAATTGGAAGATAATGAGTCTCGGGCTACTTGGTGGTTTATTGGAGTTTATGCCAGTTGTGACCAGAGAATTAGGAAGGAACAATGGAGAGTGTTAACTGATAGGAGCAGATTGTGGGGATCCAGATTCTTAATCACAGGTGACTTTAATGATATTTTGTCTAATGATGAAAAATGGGGGGGAGCGTATAGGGAGGAGAGAAGTTTTAGGGACTTTAGAGAATTCATAGATTGTAATAGATTAGTGGATATAGGTTTTGATGGTCACCCTTGGACGTGGAGTAACCACTGGGATAACGAAGGTGAAGTCCGACAAAGGCTTGATAGATGTCTAGGTAGTGTGGAGTGGTTTCAAGAGTATGAGAAAGCAAGGTGCCAACACATTGATACTCTAGCTTCTGATCACTCTATCCTTTTGCTAGATACTAATCCAGGGATTGGAAGAAAGAAGAAGAGGTTTTATTTTGATAAGAGATGGCTCCACAAAGAGGGAATTCAAAAAGTGGTGGAGCAGGCTTGGAATAAGGAGGAACAGGGTTCTAAAATGTTCAAAGTAACTAGGAAGATTAGAAATTGCAGAATCGAACTTTTGAAGTGGAAAAATAAAGTCCAATCTAACTCTAGGAGCAATATTAATGATCTTAAGCAAGAACTGGAGAGAGTTAGGAACTCAGATTCTGATAAGAGAAACGGGGAGTTAAAGGTAATTAAGAAGCAGCTGGCCGAAGCTTACAAGGAGGAAGAAATTTTTTGGAGTCAAAAGGCTAGAATCAGTTGGCTGCGGGAAGGGGATAAAAATACTAAGTATTTTCACTCTTATGTCAAGGGGAGGAGAGTGAGTAATAATTTGAGCAAAATACAAAGAGAGGATGGGTCTTGGACTCACAATGAGGATGAGGTAGTGACTGAAATTGCTGATTACTTTAAGGAGCTGTTCACGAGTGGAGGGAGAGGTGAAATGACAGAAATTTTATCTGGTATCCCACACTCAATCACTCAGGAGATGAATGATAATCTGATCAAGGAAGTCCTCGAGGTTGAAATCCATGAGGCACTGTTCTCTATGAATCCAGAAAAAGCACCAGGTCATGATGGAATGACTCCAATGTTTTTTCAGAAATTCTGGAGCTCCATTAAGAAAGATATCATACCAGCAGTCAAAGCTTTTTTCCACTCAGGTCACATGCTTAAATCTGTGAACCATACTGTCATATCTCTCATTCCCAAAACTCTGCATCCAATCAATTTGAAAAATTACAGGCCAATCAGTCTTTGTAGTGTGATCTACAAAATCATATCCAAAATCTTGGCCAATAGATTGAAGACTGTTCTGGATACCTGCATAAGCAAAACTCAATCTGCTTTTATTCCTGATAGACAGATTTTGGATAATGTGATTATTGCTCATGAGTATATGCATTACCTAAAAAACAAAAGACAGGGGAAAGAAGGCTATATGGCAATCAAATTGGACATGGCAAAGGCCTACGATAGGGTGGAGTGGCACTTTCTGCTTGCTATGATGGAACAAATGGGATTCTGTGATACGTGGATTAAATGGATCCATAGCTGCCTGAAGACAGTGAGCTACTCCTTCAATTGTAATGGTGAAGTCAAAGGTTACGTGTCCCCAGAGAGGGGTATCAGGCAGGGGGACCCTTTGTCCCCTTACCTGTTTTTAATCTGTTCAGAAGGCTTTTCTAACCTGTTGAGAAGAGCAGAGGAAAGCAAAAGAATTGAAGGTCTAAAGATCAGCAGGCAAGGTCCAGTTCTTACTCACCTCTTTTTTGCTGATGATTCTATCATCTTTTGTAAAGCAAATAAGGAAGTAGCCGGGGAGATTATGAAAGTCTTGAAAGTATATGAAAACTCCTCAGGGCAGTTAGTTAATCTGGACAAATCTGCTGTGTTCTTTAGCAAAAACATGATCAGCGAGAAGAAGGGAGAAATCTGTCAAGCTCTTGGAGGAATGCGAGAGGCAACACAAGGCAAATATTTGGGGCTCCCAATGGTTGTCTCAAGAACTAAAGAACAAATTTTTGGCTTTGTGAGGGACAATATAAGGAAAAGATTCCAGAACTGGAAAAACAGATTTTTGAGCCCAGCTGGTAAAGAAGTATTGCTGAAGGCAGTTGCAATGGCTATGCCTACGTACGTTATGTCATGTTTTAAGCTGCCAAAAAGATTGTGTAAAGATGTCTGTGCCTTAATGGCCAAGTTTTGGTGGGGAGAATCTAATGGCAAGAACAAAATACACTGGATTTCTTGGGAAAGAATGGCTTTGGAAAAAAAGGCAGGAGGTCTAGGATTCAAGGATCTTGAAGCTTTCAATCAAGCTCTGCTAGGAAAGCAAGTATGGAGGTTAATTACTAGACCAAATCTGTTGGTGACCAAAGTGTTAAAAGCTAAGTATTTTCCAAAGGAGTTTATCTTACATTGCAGTCCCACCAAAAATGCATCCTGGTTTTGGCAAGGCTTAATGGGAGCAAGAAGCCTGATCAATGAAGGACTGATTAGGAGGATAGGGAATGGGCGTAGTACAAACATCTGGGAACATAAGTGGATTCCAGATACAACTACAGGTAGGCCGACTACAGGTCAAAGGAACATTGGTGGGCTGGAAAAGGTGGAAGAGCTCATAAGTCATCAAAGATGGAACAGGAATATCATCTTCAGAAATTTTAACAGCCATGATGCGCACAAAATTCTAGCTATTCCCTTGAGTCTTTCAGAGAGGGAGGATAGCTTTTATTGGCAACCAAAGGCGGGAGGGCAATACACTGTCAACTCGGGCTACAATCTCCTGATGAAGCAAAACAGAAAAAGAAAAACGGGCAGCCCGGATGGAGCTAGCTCCAGTTATGCAGAAGGTAGCCCTCAAGTTATTCAAATGTGGAACACTCTGTGGAATTTAAATATTAAGCACAAGATCAAGTTCTTCATTTGGAAATGCATTCAAGGAGCTCTGCCAGTGAAGGAAGCTGTGAAGAGGAGAACGGGCCAGGGTGATCCTACTTGTACAATTTGTGGAACTTCAGAGGAAACAGTAGAACACCTCCTGTTAACCTGTCCTCATTCGATGAACATTTGGAAGGCAGCTCCTATTCAGTGGGATGGGGCAAAGGATCAACAAGGGAATTTCAAGAGATGGTGGCTAAGGATTTCAGAAGCAAGGCATAGACCAGAGGGGTTGGAACATATTGGTTTAACTGCTAACATCCTGTGGCAGGTGTGAAAAGGAAGAAATAAGAGGGAATTCGAGAAGTCAGATATAGTTACACCTTTCAAAACAATAGCAAGTGCACACAAGGATTGGATGGAACAGCTGCAGGAAGAGGGCACGAAAGGTGGAAAGAGCTCAGAAGAAACAGTCCCTGGACAAGATTTGCAAGATCAGAACTATACAAACGAGGGAGCTGTGATAATGGAAATAGAAACAACAAAGAAAAAAGGACAGCACAATGTTGGGATAGGAGTCACAGTTAAGGAATATGCAAGGAATAGAATGACAGGGTGGATAATGAATGAGATCAGTCTGGGAAACAAAGTCCTAGATGATGCACTAGCTCTGAAATTGGCCTTGTGCAAAGCTGTGCATCGAAACTGGAGTAAGGTTAAGCTGAAGTTCTGTAACAAGGAGCTGTGGCGACAAATCAAACAGCAGAGCCCTGCGAACATTAAGATGGCAACAGTACTGGAAGACATCTCTAAATTACAGAGGTTGTTTTGCATGTGCTCTTTTGACTTGTGTAGACAAGAACATATGTTAGTTAGCAAAAAACTAAGTGATGATGCTTTAGGCGTTATTGTTGATGAGGAAAGACTGTTTCCTCAGTGTTCTTAGAACACTTTCTTGTATAGCTTCTCTCGAGCCGTTGCTCGTATATGTACTCTTTCTCATTAAAGCAATGAAAATATCCTATCGTTTCGGAAAAAAAAAAAAGAATAAGCATTTTAACTTAATAAAAAGTTTAATGGCTGAAATAAAAAAAAAACTCTAACTAGTATAGTGACAATATGTGACATTTGCCCTATTTATTAACATGGAGATCTCTTGGTGTCATGATTGATCGGACCTGGACAAGACATACAACTAGCTACGTTCCAAGATCCGGAAGTTTGCTGACGGATATTTGTCACAGTATTTGGTTATCTATTACTTCTTACATCATCCAAATCTGGCTTTTAAATCATCAATGAGAATAGATATACGACTCATTCGTGGAAAGGCATTAGGAGGAATCAGGACTGTCTATTTTGGCATATTGGCTATATACAATAGTATAGTATAGTTCTAGTGTAGCGACAATCAGAGGCAAATTTCTTGAAATAATTGGGATGTTTTCTTCTTTTAGGGAACAATTTTTAGTTTGTTTTTTTGGTGGTCGGCGGCCAATTTGATAATGTTTTTTTTTTTTGCACTCTAGTACCTGGACTAGAGTGCAAAAGATGACAACTTTTTTCTTTTATTTAGAGGGAATTGGACCGCCGCACATGGGATGATGAGCATCGAAGCAAACCATGCATCAAACTGCTGTTAATTGCTTAATCATGATTATTATCAAAATAGACAGTCGTTTGACAGGGATTTCGTTTGGTGTTTTTAATGATTTGACTAACATTTACCTAATTGTTGTAAAACTAATAAAATAAACTACTATTATAAGTATTGAAATATTGGAAAAAGAAGTAGATGAATAGAGAATAATATTCTTATTGTATTCAACTCATCCAAAGTACCTTCAAGAGGTGCCAAGATACCTCTATATATAGGTATTACAAAATTAAAGATACATCAATCCTATTAAACACTCATAACTACAAGAATATGAAGAACATTATGAAACGGTTCATCCATTACATGAATAGATTAATGAATTGTAACTTCTTTACATAATGTAGCAATGAATCAAGAATTAATCCTCTTGGGAATACAAAGGGACATCCACACTATTAGTTGTTTCATAACACTCTCCCTTGGATGTCCATTACACAAAGAATATGCCTCGTTAATATTTTACTAGGAAAAAACCCATCGGGACAAGAACTCTAGTGAAGGAAAAAGAGTACACTATTCCTGTGTATTAATTTCCCCCCCTGATGCAAATATCATTTGAGATATTTTAATCGTCGCATTTCAATATTCTTCACCAATTTCTCAAATGTTGCAGTTGGCAATGCCTTGGTAAATAAATCTGTCAAATTATTATCTGATCGGATTTGTTGCACATCAATTTCACCATTTTTTTGGCAACTCATGAGTAAAAAAAAAATTTGGTGAAATATGTTTCGTCCTACCTCCTTTAATATATCCTCCTTTCAATTGGGCTATACAAGCTGCATTATTTTCATATAATATAGTTGGAGGATTTTCTTTTTCGGAGGATAACCCAAAATTCTTCCGGATGTAGTGGGTCATTGATCTTAACCAAACACATTCTCGACTAGCCTCATGAATTGCTATTATTTCAGCATAATTCGATGAAGTGGCGGCTAATGATTGTTTTGTAGATCGCCAAGATATGGCTGTACCTCCATATGTAAATAGATAACTAGTCTGAGATCTTGCTTTATGCGGGTCAGATAAATACCCAGCATCAGCATAACCAACCAATTCAGGTTTTGATTTATTTGTATAAAATAAAGCAAGATCAATTATTCCTTGGAGATAGCGAACAATATGTTTAATACCATTCCAATGTCGTCTTGTGGGCGAGGAACTAAATCTTGCTAATAAATTTACTGCAAATGATATATCAAGTTTTGTACAATTAGCAAGATACATTAGTGCATCAATTGCACTGAGATATGGTACTTCAGGACCAAGTGTTTTTTCATTTTCCTCTCGTGGTCTAAAAGGATCCTTATTAGGATCTAGTGATTTGACGACCATTGGGGTATTTAATGTATGTGCTTTATTCATATAAAATCGCTTTAATACCTTCAGGGTATAAGCAGTTTGGTGGATAAAAATTTCACCTTTTAAATGCTCAATTTGTAAACCAAGGCAGAATTTTGTCTTTCCAAAATTTTTGATCTCAAATTCTTTCAAATATTCAACACTATTTTGAATCTCTTCCGGAGTTCCAATCAAATTTAAATCATCAACACAAATTCTTTCAAATATTCAACACTATTTTGAATCTCTTCCGGAGTTCCAATCAAATTTAAATCATCAACATATACAACAATTATCACAAAATTTGACCCATTTTTCTTGATAAAAACACATGGACATATTGGATTATTGGTATAACCTTCTTTAGTTAGACATTCATTGGGGGGGTTATACCACATACGTCCAAATTGTTTGAACCCATACAAAGACCTTTGTAATTTAATAGAATAAATATCTTTAGAATTTGATTTGCATGCTTCAGGCATGTTGAATCCTTCGGGGATTCTCATATAAATATCATTTTCAAGATTTTCATATAAATATGCAGTAACGATGTCCATTAGACGCATATCTAGTTTTTCATGTACTACAAAACTCACAAGATATCTAAATGTGATAGCATCCATTACAGGTGAATACATTTCATTATAATCAAATCCAAGCCTTTGTGAAAATCCTTGGACTACAAGTTTTGCTTTATACCTTACAATTTCATTTTTCTCATTTCTTTTTCTTACAAATACCCATATAACCTATTGGCTTTACACCTTCAGGTGTTTGGACTATAGGTCCAAAAACTTTTCTTTTAGCAAGTGAGTCCAATTCAGATTGGATCGCATCTTTCCACTTTGACCAATCATTTCTATACCGACATTCATCAACCGATCTGGCTTCATGATCCTCATCTACGTCTATAATATCAAGTGTTACATTTCATTAGGCTCCAATTAAATTTTCTATGATTTCATTCTCTTCAGAAATTGGCTCTTCAGGAGCGACCTCTTCAAAAGGTTGAATTTTGTCATAACATTTATTTAATCTCCGGAGATATTTGAAATCAATTTATACCTTATTTAGGTAGGCCGGCCTTAAATTTATTTGTAGCACTCGTGCTGTCCTTCAGGGATATCAATTTTAACCAGAGTATTTCCTGCAGGAATAGTTGATTTAATGACTCTTCTGGAGTCTATGAATATATCTGACAATTGATTTGCAACTTTCTACAAGTGAAGAGTTTCTTAAACTTCTAGTTCACATTATTTTGTATAAGGATCGAGGAAATCCAATTTTTCAAATGATATCATTTCGGTTGATCTTTTCCTCCCCCTAATGTCGGGAATCGTAGCTCATCAGAATAAATAAATCATTCAATAGATCACTCATTAATATTTTACGATATTTAATCGTAAAAGGTGATTCATACCCGACATAAATTTTAAATTTCTTTTGGAGCCATATATAATATAAAGGGAGTATGTATAAATACTTATCGGCTCTCAAATATTCCCACTTTTGCCAAATTATATATCCATTGGGATCAGTAAACTTTTGGTTTACTACAGGTGATAATTATAAATCAAATGAGAATGAAGACAACTATATCGATAACCATTTATTTCGAATGATTATTATGATATAATTAACTTTTATCTCACTTGATTTCTAAACATGATCTTTATTATTATCTCATTTAGTGTCTCAATTTGATATCCATTTCGATGGATATTTTCAATAAATTCTTCGAGACATGGTAAAAGGTAGTGCTTTATTTATCATAAACTTTTCTCCTACAGGGAGAAATATAGCAGTGGCTCTTCTGGAGCTTTTAATCACTTAAGCACCACCACTGATTGTGTTTGTCTCTTTTGTTGGAAAATAGTGTATATAGTAGCATTTATTAATGAGACACATATCATTGTCACCATAATTCTTATGGGACAAATATCATCACCATAATCTTTTGATCCCAAATATTTAACTTCCATTTCTTCTTCAGGAAGAAAAATCAATTACTATCATAAATTAATCAATCATCATACACTTTCAGGGCGTTTAAAGAAATTTGCCATATGAAAATGCTATTATAATTTTGATTTGTCAAATGTATTTCGGGACATTTATTTTTAGGATCCTTACTTTTTTGTCCTTATCATTATTATCCCACTTCAAGTGGTAACTTTTTCTCTTGTCATGGTAAAATACATATTTACCAAAATCATAGTCATGGAAGCAACCATAACTAGTAAATTGAAATTGAGTCGCATTCACTTCTGGGAATGGACTAGAACTAGCATGCAATAAGTACAGAATACTTCTTAAAATTTTTCTCAATATTGCTACTACAAGAGCATATTCAAGAAATATGTAGAGAATATTATTTTCAACTAAGAAATAATTCTAAGCATAGTAGAATTGTGTACTTGCAGCCATAAGTAAATTTATCATACCAGATTTTGAAATAAAGACCATCTTCTGGTGGCCAAATCTTTTCGTTAAAGAATGACCATCTTCAGGTGGTCAAATCTTTTTCTTTAAATATTTCAAAGGACAAGTGGATCCTCAAATATAATTGATAAAAACTCAATGCATCGGAATATAAGATTTATAACAAATAATTCTAAAGATAAATAAGTAGAATTACAAGATGAATATTACCTCAAAGATGTCAAAGAGTATATGTTTGTGTTTAGTAGTTACTCAACAGTAGGCACTTGTATTTTACGATCATTCAAATGTTAGCCATAAGAAATTGAAATAAGTTTATGAGTTAGAGATTTACCTCAATAGGTAGTCAAGAGTTGCTCGAGAAAATATCCAACAGTTGATTTGACACTAGCAGAATTTTGACAAAGTCTCGTATTTCACATTTGTTAGAGATAACGTTTTCACTTTTTACTTAAAAGTAGAGACTCGTACTGATAACGCGTTGTAAAACTAATAAAATAAACTACTATTATAAGTATTGAAATATTGGAAAAAGAAGTAGATGAATAGAGAATAATATTCTTATTGTATTCAACTCATTCAAAGTACCCTTAAGAGGTGTCAAGATACCTCTATATATAGGTATTACAAAATTAAAGATACATCAATCCTATTAAATACTCATTACTACAAGAATATGAAGAACCTTATGAAACGGTTCATCCACTACATGAATAGATTTATGGATTGTAACTTTTTTACATAATGTAGCAATGAATCAAGAATTAATCCTCTTGGGAATACAAAGAACATCCACACTTTTAGTTGTTTCATAACACTAATTAATGAACACTAGTTAAGAGTGGAGTCAGGTATTAATTTTTTAAAAAAGTGTAATTAATTCAAAAGAGTATCACAATTCAGAGGATGCAATAAATATGAGTGTGTGTATTTAAATGATAACTTAAATGCACATTTAAGTATCCTAACGAATATCTCATGAACTTGAGTACGCTTTAGAAAAAAAATTGTATTTTTTGGAATAAAAGATTAGATGAAACAAGTCATCACGACAATAATATGGGTAACTAATTACAAAATTGAATAGATGACAACTCACGATTTTAGTATTCCAAAGCTATTCGTGCCTTAAAAAGCAAATAGTTTGACGTTCTTAGTAAGTTTAACAGTAAGCTCAATTATGCCAGAAAAGTGGATTCTTGCCAAAAAGAACTTGTGTATGAATTATGATGGTTTAATTCTGGGATTCATCCACTTAATTGAGGGTGGTTAATATTGTCAGTTTACTAACTTTTAAAAGTACTATCATTGACTTTTTTAATCATGTGAAAGTAATAAAGTACCTATATGAAGCAAATAGTGTGACGTTCTTAGTAAGTTTAACAGTAAGCTCAATTATGCCAGAAAAGTGGATTCTTGCCAAAAAGAACTTGTGTATGAATTATGATGGTTTAATTCTGGGATTCATCCACTTAATTGAGGGTGGTTAATATTGTCAGTTTACTAACTTTTAAAAGTACTATCATTGACTTTTTTAATCATGTGAAAGTAATAAAGTACCTATATGAAGCAAATAGTGTGACGTTCTTAGTAAGTTTAACAGTAAGCTCAATTATGCCAGAAAAGTGGATTCTTGCCAAAAAGAACTTGTGTATGAATTATGATGGTTTAATTCTGGGATTCATCCACTTAATTGAGGGTGGTTAATATTGTCAGTTTACTAACTTTTAAAAGTACTATCATTGACTTTTTTAATCATGTGAAAGTAATAAAGTACCTATATGTTTCTAATTTTAAATAGGGTTAAAAACAAAAGTCTCCTATGGTATGCCTAATTTACTAAAAAGCTCCCCGTGATTTCAAAACATACAAAACGACACCTTATGTTTTGAACTAAATTGTAAACTAACAGAATTCGTTAAATTTAACGAAATCCGGTAAACTTAATGCAAAATTTAATAGAATCCGATAAATTTAACGGTAAACTTAACGAAATCCGGTAAGTTTAACGGTCGAAACCATCATTTTCGTTAAATTCAATGAATTCTGTTAGCTTATAATTTAGTTCAAAACATGAGGTATCGTTTTGTATGTTTTGAAACCATGAAGGGCTTTTTTGTGTATTAGTTATATCACATGGGACTTTTTTGTTTTTAACCCTTTTAAATATAATAGCTCTATTGTCTATTAACGTGGGTGGGAAAAGACGCATAGGCTCATTTTATTATTTTTTTAACATGATTAAGAAAATAAAAAAAAAGTACGTATCATTTGAAAGCGCAAGAGTCGGAGTGCTAATATATACAAAAGATTAAATTTCTTTACTTGAAGTCTTAAACAGCCTAAAAAGTTGCATTATGGTATGTCTCCATCCATAGTTTGACTAAAGCAGTTCCTATGTTGAATTATCCTCAGGAAAGACGTTCTTCTAACAAAAACAGAAAAATCAAATTTAAAGAAAAAAAGAAAGAAAGAAAAGGCATCTGTCAAATAAAACAGGAAAAACAAGCAAACAAACAATTATGTATTTCTAATTATAAATTTTTTTATTGCATGCCCTTTGCTCCAATAATCAAATTAAAAAGCATCGGTACATGAATCACATAAATTTCATGCGAATAATTTGTTCATGTTAACCCTTAACCATGTCATCAATCAAACGAAGGAAGTTGCAAAAGGAGGAAGCCCCTTCTTCAATACTCTTTCTTGCCAATTTGGCCATTTCATCAGCTCTTTGCAAGAATTCATCCTTTCTTTTCACCATCAGATCCCTGATCATTTTCTCCACAATTTTTCTTTCACAAGTGTCCTTCACGTCCAACCCTAATTTCCATAACTCACCGACGAACCTACTACTTGGTTCTTGGTCTCCTAAATATGGCCAACAAATGGCTTTCCTTCCACTATACTTTCCAAAGTTGAATTCCATCCACTATGAGTCAAAAATCCACCAAAGTGGGTCAACACATCTTCTTGTGGGGCCTGTCCTACCATACAGCCTCTTTCCTTAGTGGCTTCCTCTAGGTCCATTTCAGCAGTTGAATGTGACTTAGAAGTCTCCTCTCCATCATCCCCTAGCCCCACCACGATTGAAGCCAAAATTCTACGAGTTTTTCTTTTGTGATTATAGTAATGCTCCCAAAGCTCACATAAAGCACTGATATTGGTGGCTGATTGTCAAACCACTTTATGCAGCTTCTGTCTTCTTCCCATAAGCTATTCGAGTTCGAGTTGTTTAAATTTGCTTCTTGAAGTCGGAGTCTAGTCTTTAAATGAGCATGAAACGGTCCAATTTGTGTACAAAGAGAGTATAGGCCCTTCTACATCTTCAAATGCATGTGTTGAGTATGAGTCATTTGGTTTGGGGTGTCTGTAGGGTTTCATTCAGCATAAAACTGAAACTGACCAACTTGAGCTGGTCAGGTCATTCACACGGAAGAAACTTGGTAGATCACGACTTCTAAGAAGTCCTTCCACGCCCTTAACATTTGCTATGGGTAAATCCATGTCATTTCCTGCAACAAAATTTAGCAGTTGACTAGAATAGAAATAAAAGACGAAACAAATGGAAAGCAAATTTTTACACGCCACCTAATTAATTATTTAGTACGAAATTGTAACATGTGCTTGTTGACAATATTAAACCAAGATAATTAAAATTTTATATTGATTAGGGTTTTAAGTATAATACATGTTGATGTCAAGTTTGTGTTGGGTTTAATTGTGAAAGTTGTGGGATTTAATTGCATAGATACTTAGAAAGTTGTCTACATGGAAGTGTAACTCACAGTAGAGTCCATCTAGGAATTAATTAGTCTAGTGCCCTATTTAATGGCCTTGTTCTTCTTCTCAATTGTGGATTGTAAGTTTGTTTCTTGGTTTATCAAAATTCAATATGATAGTTTTAGTTCCGTTGCGTGATCTTTTGTGTTAACCGTGCTTATGTGTTGGAATAGACACGCTCATGTAATCAATCTTTCAGAGTCGTGTAAATTAAGATCAATCATTGGAATAGAGTAAGTTAAATACCTGAAAAGGGAAATTCACCTGCTTCAATCAATCGAGGGATGCAAAAGTAAGGCCAAAAAAGAGCCTGCACTAGCGTTCGAAAATAAATTAAGGGCAAGCCAATCTCTTCTGCAACATCAAGGGCCAAACTCAAGATACCATCTGCAATGATACCAGTGAACAAGGACCTGTTCTTCCCACTACCATCTACCGGATCTTTGGACAAGAATTCTTTCAAGAGTGTTTTTTCGCTATCGACTGAAGACCAGTATACATATCCATGATTTCCTGGGGTGTATGTACTTTGTTTTCATCATATGCTTCAGGATGATGATCCAAATGAAATACGTGATACTTTTAAAGCGTTGTACAACATTGGTGTGACGAAGGAGACGGTTGTGGATGTTAGACGAGACCAGGAAGGTGGCACTGATGCCAGCAAGGCGCAGAAGCTCGGCTAGCTTGAGCATGGAATTAATTCACATGAACTTGTGCGGGGCAAGGGAAGATGAGTACGTGAGGATGGAGCTGCTGCACCTGATCCATATAGGTAGTTTGATGAACCGCTTTTTGCAGCTAGCCTAGCACAAAACAATAGCTCTGAGAAGGGTGTTTGCTAGTTTTTTCCACTGGTAGTGATAGTTGCTAATCACCTGAAAGAGGAAATCATTGTATTAATTGTTGTGCTGTTCCATATAAGTATGATATACTACTATACATTCATGGTACAAAAATTTGATTTATCTACCTTTTTTAAAACGAAAAAAAACTTTGGCTTTAGGATGAGTCATTGTTTGACAGCATCATATCCTATGTCCTGTTTTTAAATAGAGGTTTCGTTTGAATTGCATTTTCCAGAAGGGTTGTTAGAAAAATAATACTGTAGCAATTTTCAGAATATAATCTATGTGCCGTAAAGAACTAAGAAAGTGCTTTAAAAATATATCACACCTAAATTTCAAAAAGTTTTTCCAAAATTTTAGCAATCCAAACAGCATCTATAACTTTACCTTAGGCTTATCAAATCAATGTCCTTCTCTATTTTTACTTGCGAGGTATGCATATCTCTTTTACATAATTTATGCTTTGGCTGAAAATTGTTACGCCACGAGTTTTTATTTTCTTTGTAAACAAATTAAGATTAAATTAAACTTTAGCCCTCCTGGTTTGATTTATCATCACCTAATATCCTACGGTCTGAAAATGCCACTTAACTCCTATACAATTTTATGTAGTGTAGAAATTGACTGACATCATGAGTAGTAATACCTTTAGCTTTTGCTGCGTATTAAATCCAAACACTTTGCTCATTTCATGAGATATATTGTTATTTGGTATTTATACTTTGTTTATATATTTGCAAATCTTGTTCTTCTTGTCGTTATCTGTGCAGTTTGTTACTCTGAATGTAGATCTCCTGATTTACTACTACTCACATTTTGTTCATATATCTATAATATCTTTTGGTTTTGATAATTCCATTTTTCATTTGTTGTACAAATTGTCAATTTATGCTTACACTTCTAATTAGTTCATTTTTCTGTATAAGGCAGCCATCATTGGTGGGTTTCTTCCAAGTTTTACTTTTCAAAAAACCACAAAGAGAGTTATGTTGCAATTTTTGAAACGATAGAAGGGTTAGGTAGCAATAACTGAAAGCAAAGGAAACTATTTGTAGTTTACCCATTAACGAATTAATCAAGACACCATATTTTTCACCCTTCTGTATTTTTTTTTTCATATGTTTGTGCCCCAACGAAGACATATTTACTAACATCGAGATAATTTTCTTCGACGGACAAGAATTGAAAAACAATCTTCTTGCATTAACTAAACAAGCATTTAAATCATCAATGACGTACAATTATAGATACATGAATCATTCATGGAGAAGGACTATGAGGAATCAGGCAAACTGGCTGCTAGCAATGGATTGGATGGGAACGGTCGATTTTGACATATTGACTATAATAATATCATTATAGAGCATGACAAATTTTTTTTAAAAAAAATTATAGAGCATGACAATTACACCTTTTTTTTTTTGTAAAATATCATAATTTTATTAAAATCTGCACTAATGGCAGAAATTACATCATCAAACATATACAAATATCAAAGAACAGATCTGAAAAAAGGATACTCCAGATCTGAAGAACAATAACAATTATATTATAAAGTTCCTAATTTAAAAAATGAGATAAAATAATTGTAACTCCACAGATATCTGTATATGCTTCCAATCGTCAGATCTGCTGATTAATTTCTTCAAGTCTAGATGTTATGGTGAGATCTAACGAATAGATCCAAGAAATTCTAGATCTGGCAATTGAAATCTGAAGAAACTCAGATTTAATAAAAAAAAAAGTTAAAAAATTATCAAAGTGAAAAATGGTGACAGTTACACCTAGTCATATTATATTTCTTCGTTGGGTTGTGGTATTGGGCTTTATTCCCTATACCCTATGTCATGGATTTCAAACTCAGACTAGATTGGGCGGTTGAAATGATTGAATTGTCAACCAGTCATCTGTTTGGTCCGGTTAGGCACCCTAGCCGGGAGGATGGAACCAAAAAGAATCACCTTGATCCAATTTGACCCATTAGTTCAAGCGCTAAACTACAATGAATCGGGACAATTTGAGATCATCAGTTGTCTCTTTACTCTTGCTGTATTTGATGTCACAACTTTCAAATTTAGTCAAATTTCCACCATTAAATGATAATCTATATTAAATGGCAGCCAATTACCACTGCATATTATCTTCAATCGTCTCACAAAAAATATTTATACATTTATTACTCATATATACCCCCCGCCCCTGCCCCGTCTCCTGTCTCCTATCCCCCGCTCCCCCCGCCCCGCTTCCCTCGTGGGTACTCCCGCAGGTCTAATAAAAATTTGTTATATAATTTTATTATAGTTAAATTTTAGCAAATAATCAAGCACTAAAATATCATCACATCACCAAATTATTATTCATCGTAATTTCACAATTGAAATTTATAAAAACAATTAAACAAAAGTTATTTGAATATAATCCAACATGATGAAATAAAATACAACTAAAGTAGTCAAATTTTTACTTTGGCACAAATATAATCACTAATTCATTATTATGCTTGTGTTTTTTTTGAGAAAAAAAATGTTATTGTATTAAGTGTAATTAGGGATTTAGTATAAATGTATTAGTAAATTTAGTATAACCAATTAATAATTTCTATTAGTAGACATATATAATTATTAGTATAATTGATAATATCAATTATATTACATATACTAATATCCGTTATGTAATACATATAACTAATAATATCATTATCATAAGTTTGTAACTAATTAAATTATATATTATATATATAATTATATAAATATATAAATATATATTTTTATATATATTTATTTTTTTAAAACGGGTGGCGGGGCGGGGATACACTACCCCGCCCCGTTTCTAAGCGCCGAGGGGGGGGGGGAGGGAATTCCCCCCGCCCCCATTGCCATCCTTACTCATATGCTTTCTTTTTATACTCTTTTTAACCCTTCAAGAGACAAAAGTTATTTATATAGTACATTTTACCAATGTCTCTAATTTTTGTTTAAAAAAAAATGGAGTTAATCTTTTATATATTAATAATGTGTGCACTATCATGATTGAATGTATGATACATATGCAAAATTTGAATTTCAAAATTTAAATTCAGATTATGTAGTCCATGTTCTTTTTTAATTGTTAGTATTTTCTTCTTTTTTGCTATTTTTTATTTTCATTTAATCTTTTTTCATAGTTTAAATATTTAATTTATATAATTAGTATTTTTTTTTGAATAATTGTGACATCACGGGTCAATAACGACTGGTCTAACGGTCGAATCACTAACCATTAACCTTTTTGAGTCAATGAATGGATATGGATTTCAAAACGTTGCTATACGTGTAGAATAGAATCTTTTGTCATCAATAGAAATCCAATCTCCTGCATAAAAACAATACAACCAAGCACACTACCAAGGAGGCTCGTGTTCAAATTTCCCTCTCCCATCCTCACTTCTTAAATCTCTCCCCTCCTCACTTCTTAAATCCCTAAAAAATGGTGAAAAATATCAGTCACAAAAGTACACTAGTAAACTAAGATTGCGAAAGAAGGATTGGACTTTTTTTCAAATACAATACTATAGTAATACACAAATAAAAATAACTCAAAAAACATCTCATTCATACAATATATCAAATATTTTAAAAATTTTTATTATAAAAATTTTTCATATACACTGCTACAATAAAATTTTTCAAAAACACTTCCAAAAATTACTAATCCAAACTAAGCAAATATTACTGATCAGCAACATGTATTTTTGTCTAGAGAAAAGACATATTGTTTTGTTAAAGTTTCAACTGCCATGCAAGAGAGAACAGTTGTTTCAGTGGAAGTAGCAATATTTGGTTTGCCTACTTTATTCAAAATGAACTATTTGTGAACTTTTTTTGGTGATAATTTCATAATTTGAGCTGCATAACGAAATATCAAAGGACTCCTTGCACCTTTTCCTCGCCCAATTGTACCATGGTTCTGGTTTTATACACCAGTTGTTGTTCAACATAGAAATTATGAATCTAAACTTTCTTTACTTAAACAGCCTAAAGAGTTGCATTATGAAATGTCTCCATCCAAAGGTTCACAAAAAGTGGTTCCTATGTTGAATTATTCTCAGGAAAGATCATCTTCTAGCATATACAAAAAAGAAAAAAAAAAAAAGGGCATCTGTCAAATAAAACAGGAAAAAGAAGTAAACAACAACTATGGATTGCTAGCCCTCAAATTTTCTATTGCATGCCCATCTCACAAATTTAAGAATGATGACAAAACCCCCATACACAAATCTGATGGCAATGATTTGTTGATATTAGCCCTTAACTATGTCATCAATCAAACGAACCAAGTTGCAAAAGGAGGATCCACCTTCCTCAACACTCTTTCTTGCCATTTTGGCCATCTCGTCAGCTCTATGCAAGAATTCATCCTTTCTTTCCACCATCAGATCCTTGATCGCCTCCTCCACAATTACTCTGTCACAAGTGTCCTTTATGTCCAACCCTATTTTCCAAACCTCTCCCACAAACCTACTATTTGGTTGTTGGTCAGCAAAATATGGCCAACAAATCATTGGCACTCCTTCCGCTATACTTTCCAAAGTTGAATTCCATCCACTATGTGTCAAAAATCCACCAATTGCAGGGTGGGCCAACACCTCTTCTTGTGGGGCCCATCCTACCATACAGCCTCTTTCCTTAGTAGCTTCCTCCAGTTCCATTTCAGGAGTTGACTTAGCAGTCTTGAGTACATCATCTCCAGCCTCTGCTTTGATTGAGTCCGGACGGATGACCCACAAGAATTTTACCCCGCTATTCACTATACCATGCCAAAACTCAAGGAGTTTTTCTCTTGTGATTACAGTAATGCTCCCAAAGCTCACATAAAGCACCGATTTTGGTGGCTGATTATCAAGCCATTTTATGCAGCTTTTATCTTCTTGCCACAAGCTATTCGAGTTTGAATTTGAGTTGTTTGAATTTGCTACCTGGAGTTGGAGCCTAGTCTTTAAATGTGCGTGAAGAGGTCCAATGGTGTATAAGTTCGGACAATAAGTTCGAACATGAGACAGTATAGACCCTTCTAAATCTTCAAATGTATTGAGTATGAGCCCTTTGGCCCGAGGTGTTTGTAGGGTCTCTCTCAACAACAAACTAAAATCTGGGCTAGTTAGGTCACTAACACGGCAGAAACTGGGTAGATCACAACGCCTTAAAAATCCTTCCATGCCCTTTACATTTTCTATTCGTATATTCATGTCATCTCCTGCAAAAACATTTTCAATATTAACTAGATTTATAGTTGAAAAACGAATCAAACTATTTGATACTTAAATCGAGATCGACTTTATAAGAACTTATTCGAATTTGGTTCACTAGCTAATCAAATCAAGTTTGAACAGAAATTTATTGTTGATAAACTTTGAAACTCAGCTTGAGCTCAACCCGATTAGCATATAAGTAAAATTTATATGTAAAAAATTCAAACTACTCGAATTCGACTCAAGTTCGACTCACAAAAAGCTTGTTCAAGTTCAGCTCAAGAAATAAACAAATCAAACTTGAACAAAATTTCAAATTCATCAAAATAATTAAATAAGTTTGAATACTAAAGTGTTCAACTTGTTTAGGTTGGTTTACACCTCTAACTAGACTACAAATAAAAGACAAAGTAATACAACTAAAAAGGAAATCTTCAATTTTCTTATTTTTGCACCACCTAATTAATTGAGTACAAAATCTAATATGTGCTTCTTTGTTAAATACGTAGACATGGAGTGCACCCAATAGTTTTAAGTGACGTCCATATAACTATTTATCTATACATTTTTATTTTCATAACATATCCAAAAGTGTAAAACCATTCTCGATGAAAAAATATGACTTTTGTCTACACACACATAGAGAGTGTTCCTTGATTACTAGTTAAAGACTAATCCTTTGTGTAGAGTAAGTTACATACCTGGAAAGGGTAATTCGCCTGCTTCAACCAATTGAGGGATGCAAAAGTAAGTCCAAAAGGCACCAGCACTAATCGTTCGAAAATAAATCAAGGGCAAGCCAATCTCTTCAGCAACATCAAGGGCCAAACTCAAGATCCCATCTGCAATGATACTTGAGAACCGGGGCCTATTCTTCCCGGTACCATGTGCTGGATCTTTGGACATGAATTCTCTCAAAAATGGCTTTACTACTGACTGCAGAGAACTATACAATTCCATGATCTGCTGGGCTGTATGTATCTTGCTTTCATCATATGCATCGGGATAGTGATCCAAATTAAATCCGGGATACTTGCTAAACCGTGATACAACATCGGTGTGACGAAGGAGACGGTTGTGGATGTTGTAGGAGACTAGGAAGGTGATGTTGATGCCGGCAAGGCATAGAAGCTCGGCTAGCTTGAGCATGGAATTCACATGCCCCTGCGCTTGGAAAGGGAAGATGAGTACATGAGGACGGAGCTGCTCCACTTGATCCATAGGTTGTTTGATGAACCTGCAGCTTTCTAGTTTCCTTCCACTAGTACTGGAAATGGCTAATCAATTGAATACGGAATTATTTATTGTGTTATCGTGCTTTTGCCATATGCGGGTAACAGATATAAAATAGTTGTTTTTAGAGTATCAACTTTGATTTGTCTACCTTATTTTAAGCCAATAATTTTGACATTGGGGTGAGTCATTCCTTGACTACGTCAGATTTTATGTCTGTTTTTTTACTCTCAGATTGAGGTTTTGTGTGAATTGCAATTGATTTTTTAGAAAATATATGCCATATGTCGGATAAAAGAGAGCGATGTGCTGAAAGGAATAATATCAAAAAAGTTTTTACCACAAATAAGCAATGAAATCAGCATCTATAACTTCACCTTAGGCATATCAAATCAATGTACTTTGCTATTATAACTTGTGACACATCCATTTAATTTAAAGATTAATCTTATATATATATATATGTTGACAGTGATAGTGCATATGCAATATGTTCCTTTGATTGTAGATCCGGTTATTTAGTACTCTCACTTGGTTCATATACATGCAACATCTTACTATTTTGATACTTGCATCTTTCATTTAGTTATGGAGCTTGTCATTCCATATTTACAATTTGTTCACTTTGTTGTATAAAATGTAATTTGACAATTACAATTACTTCATTTCGTTGAACAATGTAACCATCATTCGAGGT
This sequence comes from Coffea eugenioides, assembly GCF_003713205.1. Taxonomy (NCBI): domain Eukaryota; kingdom Viridiplantae; phylum Streptophyta; class Magnoliopsida; order Gentianales; family Rubiaceae; genus Coffea; species Coffea eugenioides. Next base: position 11,996,785 of record NC_040043.1, on the reverse strand, counting down.
GTGATTTATGTCCTTTTTTTAATTTGCATAAAATCATAAGAAGGTTATATTACAGTATTTGAATCAGGGAGATTATGTATAAGAAGGTTATTTATAATTTACACATTAATTGAATCAGTCAAGACAACCTATTTGTCACCCTTTCATATTTTTTTCAAATGGTCGTGCACAGTGGAGACATATTTAATAAAAAAAAATTGCTGAAAAAATCACTAAACTATTTGAAATTCCTTATTTTGATCACTAAACTTTTTCTTTAGCTAATATAGTCATTCAACTAATAAAAATATATACTTTTATTTACACAGCTAGTGTATAGCTTCACTTTTAATCAATCAACTAATAAAAACATATACTTTTCGTTCACAAAATGTATGTTCTATTTGGTTGAATGACGCTTTTGGTTAAACAAAAAGCTTAGTAGCCAAAAAAAAAAAAAAACCTAAATCATTTAGTGACCACATATGACATTCGCTCTATTTACTAAGATTGAGACCTCTGGGTACATATCATGCTTGTGCGGACCTGGACAAGAAATACAACTAGCTATCTTCCAAGATCCGAAAGTTTGCTGACGGATATTTGTTACGGTATTTGTCATCTAGAACTTCTTACATCCACAAATCAGGCTTTTAAATCATCAATGAGAATAGAAACACGACTCATTTGTGGAAAGCCATTTGGAGGAATCAGGACTGTCCATTTTGGCATATTCGGTATATAAAATAGTATAGTTCTTGAGTAGCGACAATTTGGCCTAGTCACATTTCTTTTCTTCTTTCAGTTGAATTATTGGGGTTATCCCCTATACTATACGTGTCATCAATAGGACTCTAAATTCTTGCCTAAAAGCGACACAATAAAACACAGAAGTACAATAATAAAACAAGATTCCCAAAAAAAAAAACTAAGATTGTTGAAAAAAAAATGCACTTTCTTTACACTAATAGATTAAGATTGTAAAAAAAGAAGTTAGCAACATATGTATATTTGTCTAGAGAAAAGGCACCGTTTCATTAAAGTTTCAACAGCCTCGCAAGAGTGAACAATTGCGTCAAAGGAAGTAGCAGTTTTTGGTTTGCCTACTTTATTCAAAATCAAGCATTTTTGAACGCAGGAGTACGAGATTTGAGTCGTGGCCTGAAAATGACTTCCAAATTCTATTGTGCCGGCTTAAGAAAATAGGTTGAAAGATTCTTTATGAATTCATTTGAATAGTCAATGAATACTATGTAATTGTTGTGCTAAAAAAGAAAAAAAAAAAGCCAAAATGCAATAGAATGATTTCATAAATTGGTTTGTGTAACCAAATGTCAAGGACTCTTTGCAAGATGCGTATACCTGCAAAAGACCTATTCCTCGTTCAGTTGTATCATCTGGTTTTAAACACGAATTCTTGTCCAATATCGAACGTTCAAAGTTCAGGTTTTAACTCATTTGGAGATTTTCTATCAGGTACGCTTTCATATGTGTCCTCACCCAAAACTAGCCATACCATAATTAGCTTAAAGAAAGAAGAAAATAAATGGTAACTTGATGTTGTGCTCCATTTAATTTGTTAAAAAGAAAATTTCCATAATGAGGGGAAACTATGTCCCCCATTTAATTACTTGCTAAGTTTTAATTATCATACATTCATTACAAAAACTTCAAAAACTCAGATCTCCAAATGAATGTTAGTTTCATTACGAGCAACAGAATATATGTTCTAACTCAACCTTCTTTTAAGCTTTTCTTTTTTCCCCTATTTCTACAGATCTTTGTATATAAATTTACTATTTGTTTCACCTATTTGGAGGGGCCCAAGCTTGGCATCTACGAACAAAGGATTAACAGTGGTCTACTTCGTAGCTAATTGCTCTTTGGACTAGAGCAATAATGATTTCAAAGGCAAAGGTACCGCTTCTACATGCTTTGGACTTGATTGCCAAGGATAACGAGTCACAAATTGGTTACATATATAATATTATTAATCAAGGCAAAAATACCATTAAGGAGTCTAAAATGCAGGTTCCTTCTCTACTGATTGGAAAGTTGCTAACTGTCGGATATCAAAATGTTGTAGTTGTCGCGGTAGTAATAACAATAACAATAACAATAACAATAACAGCAGTAACTATAGTATCAATTATGTTTTACGTGCAAGTTATGTGAATATTTTTTCCCAATAATATAAATTTCCAAGTTATGCGGAATAGGGGTGGAGACAGTTGAACACCCATTCTTTAAGTGTTCCTATTCATCATATAAAGTTTGCAGGCAAGTTCAAGCTTTGTGCTTCTAATTATATGGGAGATCTTATGTTTGGAGTGATGAATTAGTATGGTGGTAATATAATTCTAGCTCTTTTTATTATGGATTGTGTTTATTGGCATTATCCACTACTGTATATTATGTGTGGAAGGTCACAAATCATTTTACATTTTCGGTGGAGCTTATGGCTAGTGAAGGTGGTTCTTCAGAAGATCATGAATGATGTTAGATTTGCAGTTTTCTCATGGCACAAAGTGAAGAGAACGAAAAGAAGCTGGGAACTGAGCATTAGTTGGAACCAATGTTTTAAAACCCGGACCGTCAATTGAACCGGTGAAGTGAAAGGGTCGAAGTTCAACCGGTCAGACGGCCGGTTCAACCTCGGTTCAATGAATTTTTTAAAAAATAATTTATATAAATATATATATATATGCAAAAAATAAGACATGCAATAGACTAATTTAAAACTTTATATGATGAAAAGTTTACTATTTTTGAATAACTTGGAATTTCAAAAATAAATTTTTTAAATTATAAGTTAAGACAAATAAATTTCATTTCAATTTCAATTATATCTACCAAAATAATCTTAAATCTAACCCAAAAATATCACAATATTTTGAAATTATACAAAATTCACATCTATGAGAATTTGACATTGTGAACTTAAATTTTAATTTACGTCTTTGGGATTTAGAGATTGCAATTTAAAAAAGAAAGTTTGGAGTTCGAAGGAAATCAAGAGAATCGAAAATAGAAATGCAAACTTGGTAAGAAACAAAAAATGAGATAAAAGTGAGTGGTTGTAGCATTAAATGATTTGGGTTAAAGAAAAATATTTCTTTTTTAACTTTTTTCAATTTAATGGACAAAAACAAAATTAAAAAGATGGAAGAAAACATCAATAAATTAAAACTAAAGAGGTTTGATTAAAAAGGGAGTAACAAAAAAAAGAGGAGAGATAAAGAGAGAGTGTGTGTTGAAGATTAAAAAGAAAGAGTCATGAGAGAATGAGATTTTGTAAGAAAAATGGAAAAAAGAAATATGAATGTTTGTTTTATATATATAAGTTATCAAAAAAAAACAAATAAGATATGATGGTGCAATGGTTACTATATTGGTCTTCTGTTACAAAGGTCTTGAGTTCGAATCTTGATAAAAGCATTTTGCAAAACTTAAAAAAAAAAAAAAGAAAAAAAAAAGAGGGGAAACTTGAAAATCGGTTCGATCCGGTTTGGCAGTTTTCACGGTTTTGACCGGGTTTGACCGGTTTTCTGACAAAGTCAACACTACCATAGAACCCGACCGGTGCCATGTCCGGTTCGCGATTCAATCGGTCGAACCAACCGGTCCGATCCGGTTTTCAAAACTCTGGATGGAACTTGGACCAGAATCCATTTAGCTTGATGTATTTTCTTGTTCCTTTCGATGGCAGTCGTTGGTTGATTACCTTGTGCTGTATTATGGGGTTTTAGCCTCTAGACTACGCTTTGATTGATCAATAGAGCTTTCATTTAAAAAGAAAAAACAATATGAATTTCCCTAAGTTGTATTTTCCTCCTTGAAAATTTGGTAGCGAGATACGTGCCTGCCAAGATATATTTATTTTGGTGTAAATCTAAAAAAAAACAGTTACTTCTGTTATTCCTAGTTTGGACTTTGGAGTTTAACCTCATTCACACAAGCTTATCTTGATGCAATTAATGAATTTCCATACAATGTTATTATATTATGTTAGGTCTGGCCCCAAAAAATTAACGAAAGAAATTTTTATAACCCCAAATGACAAATAATAAATCAAAAATAAATAAAACGGGAATACAGGAATTTACTTGGTTCAGTCAAATTGACCTACGTCCATTAGTGGAGGAGAAGTAATATTTTACTATAAAGAAGAGAGTATAAAAAATGCCTTACGAAAGTGTTTAAAAACCCAAAACACCTAATACTTAAAACACAAGAGAACCCAAAATATTTTACCAAACAAAAGGTTTAATGACCGAAAAACCCAAATAACCCACTAAAACTCTCTTAGTTTGGTGCATTTATTCCCATCACAGGCCTACTATATTTATAGGCAACTAATGGAAAGGCTCTCTTATACAAAAGGCGATGTGGGACAAAGTCACTTTAACAAATCTCCACCTTGGCGTGTCCCCAACATCGACAATGGTAAATCTGCTCTACCTTCTCCACATAAGCCCCAATGGGTCTAAATCACCAACAACGAACACCAATCAAGTCCAAACATTGCTTGAATTTATAAATTGGAAGAGGTTTCGTGAACATGTCAACAGAATACTCCTTGGTACTGGTTTTTTGAACAAGAACTTTTCCTTCACCAATAGTATCTCGAATGAAATGAAATTTCATATAATGTGTTTCATCCTCTCATGATACATCTGGTCTTTAGTCAAATAAATGGTATTTTGACTATCACAGTAAATAGTAGTAAGATTGAACTCGTCAAACAAACCCTTCAACCACAAAAACTTCTTTAATTGCCTCGGTCATGGCCATATATTCTGCTTTCGTAGTAGATAAAGTTACAATAGGTTATAAAGTAACTTTTCAACTAACTGCACAACCGCCAATACAGGATACGTAACCTGAAAGTGATCTTCTCCTGTCAAGATCTCCGGCATAGTCAGACTCTACAAAATCAACCAAAGTGTCATTATTTCTCCCAAACTCCAAACAACAGTTAGAAATCTCTCGCAAGTATCTGAGAATCCATTTCATAGCCTGCCTGACAGGTTATTGGGCCTGTGCAATAATAATAATGATAATCCTAATTGCCAACAAAAGCAGTTTTGAGTCAATTCTAGTACTGGATGTGCAATGAGTTACTAGATTCACCCTGACTCTAAAGAGTTTGCTAAATCTGATATATCAGAATTTATTTACGAGAACTTGTTAATTTGTATATAGGGCAAGTAGGATCGAATCCACAGGGAGTGGGAGTAATTCTTTTCTACTAAAGTTCAAGTTATGGGGGGATTTTAGGGAAATTAACAATAAGCTATGCTAATCGAATATTGCAATTAACTAAAAATTAAATGGTAGACTGTAAAAACTCAAATAATATTGGATAGCTCTAGTCAAGAAGCGACTTCGGAAATGGTTCTCCTAATTGATCATCGATGCAAGAATAATTCCACATATAAACTGATAAACAAGTTATAATTGTCAAACGAGCGATGATAATCAATTTCTCCGTAATTATCGATAGCTAAGGTACGACCATTAGCTATTGGCCTAATTGCGAAATAATCTTAGGTACGACCGCAAAATTAAATTTCACAATTGCTTTAAAATTTAGAGAAACCCTGTTCTAACCAAACAACACGCTACGAGAGTTACTTACAAATTAGCCCATATATTTTCCTGACATAACCCATTGATGACGGAGCACAAAGGATGAAGGGTGATCAAGTTACAAGTGATCAAGTTGTACAAGTTCCAAACGGTCCAATCACAAGAGCTCGTATAAGAAAACTAAGAGAGTCACTTCAAACTCTTGTGTGCACGATTCAAGCTCGAGTTGGAGATGATTTGAGGATCATAGAAGGCTTGGATAATGAAGATCCTACACTTTACACCTTGCTCCAAGTTGAAAAGTCGAATGACGATTAGTTGATTAGAGATTTAGTCATTTGGATAGTTTTGCTTAGTGTTGTTTAAGCAAGGTCATTTGTCCTTGCTAAATGGAGTCGTTTCTTTTAGTCTTTAATTCGGCCAGATTATTCTTTAATTAAGCCAACTTTTATTTAGTAAGTTTGAGTCATAATCCGGCTAGAACTACACCAAGTGATAGCCGAATTGCTGGTCCTTAGTTAAGGGGTATTTTAGTCCAAATTGAATTAGGTTTTGGAGTCCATGTAAGGCTATAAATCGCCAAGTCTAGTTCGTTCATGAAGGTCAAATTTTTAATACAATTTTGCGTGAGTTATTTCACTTTCTCTTCTCCAAGAGAGCTCCTTTGAATACTTGAGAGTTTTTCTTAAGTTATTCAACTGAACTTGTCAATCAAGTACCTCCTTGATTATGGCGTTCCTCTACCTATAAATTTGGTTCATTAATTCGATTAGTTATGAGTTGAGATCGTATCAATTTGTTCGTAACTCGTAGGATTATTAGGATCAAATTTTTCGCTGCCAAACCTTCGGTGTTAGTTGTCTAGATCGCGCAAGTGAGTCACGGGTTTTGTCTTCCAAGCAGTTCATCTCACATCAGTTGGTAATCAGAGCCAATTGACAACCACCAGGTTATATCCTTTTTTTTTCTTTTTGTTCGAGTCGTATCTTCTTATTCCCAAATCAGATTCGTGTATCCAAAACAAAAACAAAAAAAAAAAAAAAATTGGAGTCGCTAGTTTATTATCTATTGTTCTTGGTTGTCCGCAAATTACTCTTGTTGTATGAAGTCTACTTTTGTTGTTGCGGTGTTTCTTGGTCTTTATTTGTGTCTTATTGTCATGTGTTTGAGTCTTGAAATTGTTGGAGTCAAAAAAAAAAAAAAAGAGAAAGAATCCGGTCGCTATATTTATCCAAAGTTCCAACTAGGGTTTCTTGACAAAGGGTATTGGAAAATTTTTGTGTCTTGCACTAGAATAAGGCTGTTTACCTTTGTTCTTAGAAGTCTTGATAATATCTTGAATTTCTGAAAATTCTTGGGCGAAATCTTGAAGTAGTGGCTCGGTTCTTGAATCCAAGATTGACCATATCTTGAACTTGATCAAAACCTAATTCTTGTTTCTTGAAGATTGGGGCTGATCTTACATAAAACCATAACCCAAAAACCTTGTTTCTTGAAGTGAGATCCGAATTAAAAGAAAGAAAGAAATCTGGTTGCGTTACAAAAAAAAAAAGAAAGAAAGAACGCAAAAGAAAAAAAGAAAAGCAAGAAACCAGAAACAGACTCACAAGAAAAAAAAAACCAACTTGAATTGGAAAACCAAATTGACTTGGGTTTGCCAAAACAAATCCTAGTTGCACTCAAACTGCCCAATTCGAATTGCTAACCTTTGTACCCGTGAGGAACCAAAAAATCAGCCACTAACAACCCCAAAACCACCCAAGAAACTTTGTTACAACTTTCCAAATTTACAGCCTAGTGCAATCGGGTAGAGTTCCATCTAGGATTTCAAAATTTCCGCCATCCATTATTCTTGTTAGTTGCATTCTATAATCTGTCTAGCCATATAAATTTGTGTCTTTGGGTATTTTTCCAAGTTATTTTCGTTTCTACAAATCTCAAAAGGAGTCCAAATCAGTTTGGCTTCCATTAGTTGTTAGTTTCCTAATTTGAGTCACTAGTCAAAATCCAAAGTTTCGAAATTCTTGAGTCATCTTGTGTGAACTGAATCTGGTATTTTTCCAGCATACTTAGTGTCTTATTTTGAGTTATTATTCAGTTCATTTCCCCCTAAAATTCCAGCAACTGATACACACCATCTTGTGTGAACTTGGTAAAAGTTTGATTGAATTTCTTGGAGAAAATTCTGATTTCTTCAAAGGAAACAATCAAGTGATTTGAGAGGTGATTGGTGAGAGCATTAGAGTGTTTCTAAACACTTGAGTGATACACGAGGGCGAGAGGAAAACACGTAAGGAAGCGGGTGAGGCATTTTACTACTAACGTTTGTTGAGTTTTGCAGGTTTAAACCATGACTAATGAGAATGACCTTACCATAGCTCAATTGGCCCTTAAAATGGATGCTATGTGGAACAAAATACAAAGGAGGTTCAATCAAAAAGTTGAGTCCATTCATGAGAGGATTGATCACTTGGATTCATCTAAAGGTTCCTCTAAGAAATCAAGAAGACAACAATCTGTAAATGAATCTAGTGATTCGAATGCGGATACGGACATGGAGGAAATTGAAACAAGGAGGCCGAGTAGAAACACCAAGGCTATTGGTGACACAATCCAAGGAATCAAAATGAAAATTCCACCCTTTCAAGGGAGATCAGACCCGGACGCTTATCTTGAATGGGAGAAACGGGTGGAGCTAGTGTTCGACTGCAACAACTACACGGATGAGCAAAAATTGAGGCTAGCTGTGGTAGAATTCACGGACTATGCCATAGTTTGGTGGGATCAAATGGTTACGAGCTCAAATGCCTCATGAAGAAGCGATTCGTACTAAGTCACTACCATAAAGACTTGTACCAAAAGGTTCAGACTTTATCACAAGGCAACCATTCAGTTGAGGACTACTACAAGGACATGAAAATCTCCATGCTTAGAGCTAACATTCGAGAAGATAGAGAAGCCACAATGGCCCGCTTTCTCAATAGTTTGAGGTCAGAGATTGCCGACCAACTTGAGTTGCAGTATTATGTTGAGTTGGACGACATGGTGGAGAAAACAATCAAGATTGAGCGAAGGCTCAAGAGGAGGGGTACAACCAGAAATTGCACTTTAAATTTCCCTCCAAATCAACAAAATTTCCAGCCAAGAAGGGAGGAACCGTGAACTCCACAGCCCTTCCAAAAGCTGAAGCATGAAGTGCCTTCAAGCTCTTGGACAAGTGCTTCTAAATCTGATTCTAGGGGAGCTTCGAAACCAGCAATGGAAGCTCCAAAGCCTAGAAATCGAGACACTAAGTGTTGGCAATGTCAAGGAGTTGGACACATTGCAAGTCAATGTCCAAATCAAAGAGCTATGCTCTTATTGCCAAATGGAGAAATTATCACCGACGATAAGGAGGAAGAGTACAACGACATGCCTTCGTTGGTTCGAGGGACAGGACAAAATTGAAGAGATACCAATCAATGATAAAGTTGGTCTAGTAGCAAGACGAGCACTAGCTACACAAGCTAGTTGAGATGAGTTTCAACAAGAAAATATCTTTTATTCAAGGTGCCATCTAAACAATAAAGTTTGCAGTTTGGTGATTGACTCGAGGAGTTGCACTAATGTTGCGAGTGCATTGATGGTGGAACGACTAAACTTGCCAACTAATGAGCACACTCGACCCTACAAGTTTCAATGGTTAAATAACAGCAGTGAGATACGTATTTCTAAGCAAGTCTTAGTTACTTTTCGCATTGGTCGCTATGAGGACGATGTTGTATGTGTTGTAGTACCAATGCAAGCTGCACATATTCTTTTGGACCGTCCTTGACAATTTGATAAAAAAGTTACCTTTGATGGGTATTTAAATAAATACTCCTTCTTGCATAATGGTAAAAAGATCACACTTGCACCTCTTACACCACAACAAGTGCATGAGGATCAAGTTAACTTACAAAGAGAGTATGACATGCATGCTACTAATAAAAGACCAAACTCAAAGGGGCAACTTGGGGAAGTGTCCAAAACTAAATTAAAAGAAACAAAGGGGTCTAGTTCGTCCATTGAGTTAAGGAAAGAAAGGAAAAATAGCATGCTTGATAAGGCTAAAGATGTGAGAAAAGCTTTACATTCTAACCGGATTTTGCTTAAATTGATTTGTAAAGAAACTTTACTTCACTAATGAACTTGATGCTTTCTTGTCTAGTGTTGTCACTAACCTCTTGCAGGAGTATCAAGACGTGTTTCCTGATGATATACCTAATGGTTTGCCACCTTTAAGAGGAATTGACTATCAAATTGATTTCATCCCTGGGAATTTTTTGCCAAATAAGACGCCATATAGGACTAATCCTGAGGAAACCAAGGAACAACAAAGGCAAGTAAAGGAGCTACATGATAAAGGATGGATTTGAGAGAGCCTAAATTCTTGTGCCGTACCTGTCCTACTAGTGCCTAAGAAAGATGGAGAATGTGCACCGATTGTCGAGCAATTAATGCCATAACGGTAAAGTATCGCCATCCCATACCTCGTTTAGATGACATGTTTGATGAGTTGCATGGTGCTATTATTTTCACTAAGATTGATATGAAAAGTGGTTACCACCAAATTCGCATGAAAGATGGAATGAATGGAAAATTGCTGTGAAAACTAAACATGGACTATATGAGTGGTTGGTCATGCCTTTTGATTTGAATAATGCACCTAGAACTTTTATGAGGTTAATGAACCATGTTTTGCGCCCTATCGTTGGTAATTTTGTGGAAGTTTACTTTGATGATATCTTAATTTATAGCAAGAGTCTGGAAGAGCATGTGATGCATTTACAATCTGTCTTAGATGTGCTTCGAAGGGAAAGGCTCTACGCCAACCTTAAGAAGTGCACATTTTGCAGTAATCAACTTGTATTTTTAGGATATATTGTGAGTGAACAGGGTATACAAGTTAACCAAGTAAAAGTGAAGGCCATAAGTGAATGGCCAACACCTACTAATGTAAGTGAGGTGCAATGTTTTCATGGTTTGGCAAGCTTCTACTGACGGGTATTTTACATACGTGCAAGCTAAAAAATATCGAATTACACCCGTTCACTGCAAGTATACAGATCAACTAGTAGTTTAGGGTATATATCGGGTCGATCCCACAGGGAAGAGTGAACAATTATCGGTATTACTAAAGATTCTCTATTATTTAGACTATCAATGAATTATAACAAATTTAACCTACTGAAATTATATAAAATAACAAATGAAAGCTCCTTGGGTTGTGGTATCCCTAACTACTCATGCAAGTGTTATATTTGGATCATTGAATACTACATCTAGGCTAATTATGGTGTAATTTCCTTATGCATTTGAATCCTACTTTCGTAGTGAATCAATTATACTTATAACTAATCCATACCTATTCTCATGGTTATGAAATTAGCTACAAGTTCATTTCTTCAGTGAAATTACATGAAATGAATCACTAAAAACCACATAGGTGCACCTCTACTTTCGTGAGTGTACTCCCTATGTTTAGCACTTCTTGAACTAATGTTAAATCTCAATTTTCATTGCAGAAATAACACCTTAGATAATCAGAATTAATGGTACCAGATTAATCATGATTTAAACAGCCAAAGTGCTAAATAACTTGCTCAAATCATAGCAGTTAAATAGCCAAATAATAAGCACTAACAATCATAGAAAGTTCAACCAAACCCAAGGTATAAACTTTAAAGACACATATTAAATATAAAATCCAGAACTTGTATATTAGCTAAATTTGGAATCAAATACAAAAGATAAAGAGTTGGAAAGGAAAAATAACCCTTGTCACATGAGCTCTTTCCTTGCCTTCTTCATCTCCTTCTTCATCTTTGCCTAGCTAATAAACAAGAAGGATGAACTACTACTCTATACTAAACTAATCTAACAATAAGAGAATGGAAAAGCTACATTTTTGCAGACTCCAAGCTTCTCCCGTATCATTCTGCATCCTCCAATGTCTCTGCATATAAGCTGATGAAAAGTCCTTCCCTTACCAGTCAAAAAATTCTGCTATGACTCTCCACTTTGATTCTCCAAATCTGAATTTGTTAAGGGAGTCAAAAATAATGGCTTTTGACTTGGAACCTTGGCTATATCTCTTCCTTATGTCTTCTGAAGCATGTGCAGCCTACGTTTTCTCTCCAACTCTAGCTGGAAAGTAGTGTGAAGATGAGAAAAATGGCTGAGCAAATTACAGAAATTCGGCTGCCATACACGTTTTTACTTTTGACCTCACTTCAACTGCATTTTTCTCCATGATGAAGGCCGAACTGGCTTTTGTGCAAAACACAAAAGTTGTAGCCCTTTGAATTAGAGTTCCAATGCTTCAAGAATCATCTAATTTGGAGATCGGTGGACGGAGATATGGTCAAAATACCATAGACTGGTCAATTCTGGGCTTCAGCTTTCGACCAACCAGATAAGTTTCTGTGTTTCGACCTTTTGATCAAGAAAACGGTTGAATTGGACTTTGATGTCTTCATACCAAATGTAGATATATCTCTTAGCTTCAAAATGGTACCAAGATCACCTTGATCCGATCATTGTAACTCCTGATATAGTTAAAATACGAAAATGTATCTGAGTTGTCAAAGCTGACTTTTCTTGATTTTTGTCCTCAAATTGCATTTCTTCTTTTACACTTCATATTTTATTTTCCCCACTTTAATCCATCTTCAATCATCCAAATATCTTCTCAATGCACTTCATTTGATGATTGAATCATTAAACCTACAAAATATGAAGTTTTTACCATAAAAATCCATAAAATGCAATGTTTAGCCACTTTAACATAAAATGTAGTTTTTTACCAAAACCTTAGTTATTTTAGTTATAAAACTAAATAATCAAACCAAAATTAACTAATAAAACACACTAAAAAATACGTAAAATATATTCTTGTCAAATACCCCCACACTTGAACCATTGCTTGTCCTCAAGCAATAAGAAATACAAACCAACAATGATCAAAATTTGAAAATAAACATATGTAGCATTTCAACTTCATTTCCTCAAAACAAAGTAAATAACCATTATGCAATTATTCAATTAAGTTCAAGTACTCATAATATCAAGTAAAGGAGAGCCAATTATACCACCATTATAACAAATTCAAGTCAATTCCTCATCCTTAACCAATTTCATACGCAAGTAACTCATATGGCCAATAATATGCTTTCTAAACCCATGATCATCTTTTTATTCTATTTAAACAGATATTTATTCATATAACGTAGCTAAATATTACTTAAGTTGTGAAAGTATCTTTTTACGCGAGGATCGACATTTTTAGATGAAGATCACCGGTTACTCAACACTTCACATACTCAAGTTGCTTTGCATACTCTTAATTCAAGTACCGTTTTACGCGAAAGTCGACATTTTTAGATGAAGACATCCGGTTACTAAGTACAAGAATCATTGGAGTAGAAGAATTTTTATTTATTTTCTTTTCTCTTTTGTTTTTTGTTTTTTTTCTCTTTTTCTTCATTTTTTTCATTTTTCATCATTTTTTTTTAATAGCAAAGAGAATAATAATTTTCTAAAAAAAAATAATCATGAGAAGAGTATTGCACTTATTGACCATATTTATCACTTAACTTATAAAATCCAATAAAGAGAAGAAATTTCATCAAATATGCAAAAAAAATATAGGCATAATTTTCTCCACTTCACAAGATATATTTTCCTACAAATGCAAAATTATAATCACATAATAGTCATTTCCAAGTTAAATGAGAAAAGAAGTTTCCAAATCATATATATTTATCTCAAATGTAGAAGGAATTTGAACTACTAATGGTATGGAACTTGTTACCCCTTGGATAAAATCGAAAAAATATGAAACTTTTTGGGGCAAGTTTGCAATTTTGGACAAGATTTTAGAAAAATTTTGAATTTTAACACAAGTCCAATATTTGCAACTAATAATTCAATCACATACAATGTATATAATCTCAATTCTCCCCCCACACTTAACATACACATTGTCCTCAATGTGTAAAAAGGAAAATCAAGATAAAGAAAAGTAATACTCCCCTATTGTTGCGATTGAATATGAAGCTTCAAAATCCATTGTCCGTGTATCTCCAACGCTTCATGAGTTTCATTGGATAACCATTAGTGATGTAATCCTAAAAAAAAAATGAGAAGCAAAAGTGATAACAAAGGTTTAATAAACAAAATGATGATCCGTAACTTCAATCCTTTGTTTTCGTGATGTACCTAAAAAAAATACACAATAAGCAACTCAAGGTACAAGAAAATATATATGAGGAAAAGAAGAAAAAAGAGAATCAAGGAATCTGCATTTTTTTTTTGCTCCGAAAACGCGACTCATCAAAACGCGCCACCAAGCCGCGTTTTGTGAAGTCGCGTTTCTTCACATATCTTGCAGGATCGAAAACGCGGCTATGCTTAAAAACGTGACTTAATGTCGCGTTTCTGAAGGCGCGTTTTCAATTTTTGATCAGGCTGGAAAACGCGACTTGGTAGAAAACGTGACTTCTTGTCGCGTTTTGAGGCGCGTTTTCTTCAGTATAGGCGCAGAATTGAAAACGCGATTCTAAGGCGCATTTTCAGCCCAAATGCGTTTTCTTCTGCGAAATTTTTGCAGAAAGTCAACTTTGAAAAATTACCATTGGTATCCCAACACTCAAAATGCATCATAGATCATTTGTTTGTTAAAATACTCAATACATGCACATGTAAAATGATCAAAATATGCATTTTAACCCCTTCTAACAAATCAAAAATAATTATTACTCAAATCGAGGGGTTGAGTTCCTTGATCAAATTTCGTCTTTTTCACCTCATTTGGTCACTTTTGCTTCCATTTCCAATACCTACAAATGAAAAATAACAAAATAACTCAAACACGTACTTTAAACATAAAATCACCCCAAAATAACATAAACTTAAACAAACATTGGGTTGCCTCCCAATAAGCGCTTCTTTATAGTCAATAGCTTGACTAGTTCACCTTATTTTTCAAGGAGGCTTAGTTAACGAATAATCCACCATTTTAGGCCGTGGTGGATCATTAAAAGGTGACTTTATCGTGAAAGCCACATAATCTAATGATGTGAGAAATGAAAGTGACTTACATATTCCAAGTGTTTCATAAATATTACCTTGAATATGCACCACTTGAGAACTTACCAAAGGAAATGTCATAAGAGTATCTTGGGCAGGAATACCTTTAGAACCTATACTTTCACTGCACTCCTCAAGAGGGGTGAAAAATGAGTCATTAAAACTCACCTCTTGAGGCTCAAAGTTAGTTTCAAAGGTATTATCATGTGAAATGGATATTTGCTCATTGAAATATAATTGAGATTCATCATTTTCATCAACATGCAATCCATTTTCACATACAACATTCCTACCATTCATGCTAGGATCATTTTGCAATTTATTAGAAGAAATAACCTCACACAATGCATTCAATTGCTCATTTATTCTGCCAAAGTGAGAAGTTAATTCATCTATTCTTTTCTCAATCCTATCAAAACGGTCAGAAGTCACATTAGCTAATTTTTCTAAAGCTAACTCCCAAGATGGTTTAAAATCATTAGCTACTCTTTCTATTGCTAACTCCCAAGATGGTTTTGATTCATATTGGACACATTCAGGTTGGTAATCGTAAAAATATGAGGAATTATTATAAGTACATTGATTATCCCAACCATACACAGGAGAATTGTTCCAATTAGCACTATATTGATCAAACCAAGGATTGTAATGCTTTAATTCATCATAATAATCCACATTTTGTGCTTGCATACATGTATTAGTTGCATGATAACCTCCACACAAGTCACAAATCACATGATAAGAATTAAAAGTATTAACATTCCTCCCTTGCTCAATTTCATGCATAATTGTGTCCATCATAACATCAAAATTTTCCTTTAAGCACCTTAAACCATCTTCAAAAGACATACAATCAGTAAATTCTTGGTTACCTCTGTTGAAGGAGCTTTGCACTTGGTAACCATCCATTGCCAATCTTCCACTTCTCAAGCATTGTCCTCCCAATTCACCTACCCTCCTCATTACCTAAAATTACTTTTAAACAACTTAAGAGCAAAATTAGTAAGAAGACTAGGTGATAAAACACATACACATATAAAATACTAAAATAACAGAAAATAACATTCACAATATAACTAATATTATGTCTAAACTAATAAAGTTGCTCTTCACACTAATATTGCCAAATCTTCCCCGGCAACGGCGCCAAAAACTTGACGGGTATTTTACATACGTGCAAGCTAAAAAATATCGAATTACACCCGTTCACTGCAAGTATACAGATCAACTAGTAGTTTAGGGTATATATCGGGTCGATCCCACAGGGAAGAGTGAACAATTACCGGTATTACTAAAGCTTCTCTATTATTTAGACTATCAATGAATTATAACAAATTTAACCTACTGAAATTATATAAAATAACAAATGAAAGCTCCTTGGGTTGTGGTATCCCTAACTACTCATGCAAGTGTTATATTTGGATCATTGAATACTACATCTAGGCTAATTATGGTGTAATTTCCTTATGCATTTGAATCCTACTTTCGTAGTGAATCAATTATACTTATAACTAATCCATACCTATTCTCATGGTTATGAAATTAGCTACAAGTTCATTTCTTCAGTGAAATTACATGAAATGAATCACTAAAAATCACATAGGTGCACCTCTACTTTCGTGAGTGTACTCCCTATGTTTAGCACTTCTTGAACTAATGTTAAATCTCAATTTTCATTGCAGAAATAACACCTTAGATAATCAGAATTAATGGTACCAGATTAATCATGATTTAAACAGCCAAAGTGCTAAATAACTTGCTCAAATCATAGCAGTTAAATAGCCAAATAATAAGCACTAACAATCATAGAAAGTTCAACCAAACCCAAGGTATAAACTTTAAAGACACATATTAAATATAAAATCCAGAACTTGTATATTAGCTAAATTTGGAATCAAATACAAAAGATAAAGAGTTGGAAAGGAAAAATAACCCTTGTCACATGAGCTCTTTCCTTGCCTTCTTCATCTCCTTCTTCATCTTTGCCTAGCTAATAAACAAGAAGGATGAACTACTACTCTATACTAAACTAATCTAACAATAAGAGAATGGAAAAGCTACATTTTTGCAGACTCCAAGCTTCTCCCGTATCATTCTGCATCCTCCAATGTCTCTGCATATAAGCTGATGAAAAGTCCTTCCCTTACCAGTCAAAAAATTCTGCTATGACTCTCCACTTTGATTCTCCAAATCTGAATTTGTTAAGGGAGTCAAAAATAATGGCTTTTGACTTGGAACCTTGGCTATATCTCTTCCTTATGTCTTCTGAAGCATGTGCAGCCTACGTTTTCTCTCCAACTCTAGCTGGAAAGTAGTGTGAAGATGAGAAAAATGGCTGAGCAAATTACAGAAATTCGGCTGCCATACACGTTTTTACTTTTGACCTCACTTCAACTGCATTTTTCTCCATGATGAAGGCCGAACTGGCTTTTGTGCAAAACACAAAAGTTGTAGCCCTTTGAATTAGAGTTCCAATGCTTCAAGAATCATCTAATTTGGAGATCGGTGGACGGAGATATGGTCAAAATACCATAGACTGGTCAATTCTGGGCTTCAGCTTTCGACCAACCAGATAAGTTTCTGTGTTTCGACCTTTTGACCAAGAAAACGGTTGAATTGGACTTTGATGTCTTCATACCAAATGTAGATATATCTCTTAGCTTCAAAATGGTACCAAGATCACCTTGATCCGATCATTGTAACTCCTGATATAGTCAAAATACGAAAATGTATCTGAGTTGTCAAAGCTGACTTTTCTTGATTTTTGTCCTCAAATTGCATTTCTTCTTTTACACTTCATATTTTATTTTCCCCACTTTAATCCATCTTCAATCATCCAAATATCTTCTCAATGCACTTCATTTGATGATTGAATCATTAAACCTACAAAATATGAAGTTTTTACCATAAAAATCCATAAAATGCAATGTTTAGCCACTTTAACATAAAATGTAGTTTTTTACCAAAACCTTAGTTATTTTAGTTATAAAACTAAATAATCAAACCAAAATTAACTAATAAAACACACTAAAAAATACGTAAAATATATTCTTGTCATCTACAGACACTTTGTCAAGGACTTTAGTACAATTGTAGCAATACTTATATCGATAGTTAAGAAGAATGCGCCTTTTCACTGGGGAGATGACTAAGCTAAGTCCTTCAAATTACTTAAACACAAGCTCACACATGCATATTTTCTAAATTTACCTAACTTTGATAAAACTTTTGAAGTAGAGTGTGATGCTTCTTGTGACAGCCCCACCTCCCCCTAAGGCGAACCAGAGGGTTCGGCGGGCCGCCTGCCCAGCTCTCGCCGGGACTCAGTCGTTCACTACAATCCTCAAATGAATTACAAGAATAAACCTCAAATATTACAATATAAATCTCCAATATACATCAAATTCTCCAAAAATTACATGTCATAAGCGAAACGGAAACAATTCTCAACTATACATAAAATGATTTCCAAATCCAAATTGTACAAAACATAGGCCATCCAATCACGTGCACAAGTACTACAAGTCCTTCCTTCGCCTTGAGCTCTGTGGAGGGGAATAAAATATTTTTGGGGTGAGTTAGAAGCTCAGCGAGTAACCAGTAAAATCATTAAACAAATATATTTCACAATGTTGCATTTCGATCATTTCGATGATGTCATGATTCAGAGATCAAATGTTCGTTTAGTGCTCTCGTGAGCCAGGGAAATCATAGCACTTGAACACCCAACGCTCAAATAGATCATTTAACATTAACATTAACATTAAGAGGGAGCCCCTTCTTGAGCTCCAGATAAACATGAACATGAACCATAAACAGAGTGGAGACGTTGGTGTCCAGCACAAGACTTTCCCAGAACTCATTGAAGCCAAATCATGTCATGAACTCACATGCAAGCATGCATGATATGCAATCGAGTACATAATGCAAGAAACATTTCACAAGTACTTTGGAAATAGTTTAGGGTCACTCACCTCCATGGCTCAGAAATCATCCATCAAATATCATTGCCTTGCTCAAATCCAAGTCTTAAATCACAAAATCAATGCAAACAAATCCCTTCAAAGTTTGGACAGCACTTCCCCTGAATTTGCTAACTTTTCCAGCCATCATGGCTTCATTATTTCCTCATTCCAACCCAAAGGTACACACACAACAACAAGTTCATCCAATAGCCATTCAGCAAGCTCCAAGGAGTACTAGTACAAGTCAAGCTAGGGAAAAGTCCGGAAATGGGAAAAGTCCGGAAATGAAAGTTAAGCTCAAAACCAGAAAAACAGTTTTGACGTCATTTTGCGGTAATGGTACCAAAAGCGTTACAATTGTCAGATGTAGGTGCAAGACCTACCGTTTCAAAGCTAAAAGACAGGGCTACAACATTGCAGAAGATCACTCAACCCAGTTTCGAGTGTAACTAGGTCAAAAATGCAAGATACCATACCAGAATCACAAAAACAGATTCACAGAATGCATTCTAGCGGAAACATCATAACTCAGGCTCTCCAAGTCCAAATCTAGAAATTTCAAAACCAGCTGAAAGCTAAAAAACAGGGCTACATTTCATCAGAAGACCTCAACAACCAATTCGGAAGAAATTCCAGCCAAAACAACCAATTACAAGCGCAATTCTTACATTCGGGTAAAACCAGAACAGCAATAGTAATTTTGACTTTTCTCACTCTACGCTACTCCGATTGACCTGAAATTTTGTAAGCACCTCTAAAATGTCATTCCCTACAACTTTCATGTTTTAAGACAAGGCCAATTCGGCCTCTAACTAGGAGCTATAAATTCGGGCAGAATGTTCCTTCACAAAACCTAATTTTCTGAAATTTCTTCCAAAACAGAAATTGATTGCAATTGTCCACTTTTTCCACCTTCTAGAATCATTATATACCATTTCCAATCATCATAGATAGCCACACAACCATGCTTAAATTAAAAACAGAAAAATCCCCAAAAATATAAAACTTCATCAAGTCAACCACAACTCAAGATATAATCCATCAAACCATCTCTTTAGCCATCACAAGTCACTAATTTAGCATAATCAAGAACAAAGAAAGGATTGCTTGACATGAACCTTGAAATATCAAGAAAGTTGATAGCTTAGTCCTTTGCCTTCTCTAATCACTCCACCACTACCTTCAATCTTCCTAAACAAGTGACTTTTGTGGAGGAATTTGAAAGTTTAACGGTTGATTCACAAGATTGAGCAAGAAATGGAGTTGGAGTTGAAGGCTTTCTTCTTGTATTTTTGCTCCAAGAGGTTCGGCCAAGACAAGCTTAAAATGGAGAGAAATTGGTCAATTTTTGAGGTTTAGTAAAGGTGATGCAAATTAGTCAAAGTCCAATCTTTGAATAAGAAGGTGACACATGTCACCTTTTGGTTTAAAACTTATCTTTTTGTCTCTCCAATACAAATATCTTAACACTTTGTAAAATAATATCACTTAATACAAAATGCCAACAAGTTGTCAAAAATATAATGCATTTACCGCACTAGCGGGTCCCACGTCCAAAATACGCTCTTAATTTCTCAAAAACTAACTGATACTAGAAAAATCATTTTAAAACTATCTTTGCTCATAAACTTTATCTGGGGAATTTTTCTAATAAAGAAAATGTAGAAAAGGCGGGCGATTAAATAAAATAAACCCTAGAAAATTAGAAAATTTCCGGGTTCTCACTCTTATTCTTTCGGGGCGTCACACTTCTGGTGTAGGTATTGGGGTCGTTCTACTCCAAGAAGGTCGACCAGTTGCCTATTTTAGTGAAAAGTTGAATGGACTTTCAATGAACTACTCAACTTATGACAAAGAGTTGATGGCTTTAGTTTGAGCTCTCCAAACATGGCAACACTACTTTCGATCTCGAGAGTTCATTTTACATACTGATCATGAGTCGTTCAAACACATCAAGTCCTAAACTAAGTTGAGCAAGCGGCATGTGAGGTGAATAGCTTTCGTTGATAGCTTTGCATTTGTGATCAAGTATAAATCAGATAAGACTACTGTAGTAGCTGATGCACTTTCTAGACGATATACACTTATCACTACACTAGATGCTAAGTTGTTAGGTTTTGAATTCCTTAAACATCTTTATGCAACTGACCCCGATTTTGGGGAGATTTTTGCCTCTTTGCCACGACACACTCATGAGTATTACTTCATATCATAGGGGTTCTTGTATTACAAGGATAAGTTGTGCATTCCAATGAGTTCCATGCGTAGGTTGTTGGTTCGTGAGGCACATGAATGAGGACTTATGGGTCACATCGGCATTTCTAAGACATTAGCCATCCTCCAAGAACACTTCTTTTGGTCACGGGTGAAGAGGGATGTCGAACGACATATAACAAGGTGCATCACTTGTCACCATGCAAAATCTAAGGTAAATTCATATGGTCTTTACACTTCCTTACCCATCCCACATGAACCTTGGGTTGACTTGTCTATGGATTTCGTGCTTGGACTGCCTAGAACTAGAAAGGGTCATGATTAAATTTATGTTGTAGTTGACCATTTCTCTAAAATGACACATTTTATCCCTTGTCATAAAACTGATGATGCTAAACATGTTGCTAACTTATTTTTTAAAGAAGTAGTTCGTTTGCATGGAATGTCTCGTACTATTGTCTTTGATAGGGATGTAAAGTTCCTTAACTACTTTTGAAAAACCTTGTGGTGTAAACAAGGGACTAAATTGTTTTTCTCTACTTTTAGTCACCCACAAACAGACTGATAAACTGAAGTAATTAATATAACTTTATCTACTTTGTTGCGAGCAATAATGAAAATGAACATTAAAACTTGGGAAAATTGCTTGCCTCATGTTGAGTTCGCTTATAATTGCACTGTGCACACTACTACACAATATTCCGCTTTTGAAATTATTTATGGCTTTAACCCTCTCACTCCATTAGACTTATCTCTTTTACCTGATCATGAGAGAGTTGACTTAGACGGTAAGAAAAAGATGGACTTTGTGCGAAATTTATATGCTAATGTTCAAGTTAATATTGAAAAGCGAACTCTCCAATATATTCAGAGTGCAAACAAAGGACGTCACAAGTTGGTATTCGAACCGGATGATTGGGTTTGGATACACATGAGGAAGGAGCGTTTTCCAATCCAAATGCATAATAAACTCCTTCCAATGGGTAATGGTCCATTTCAAGTGGTGGAGCGAATTAACGACAATGCATACAAACTCGACCTCCCAGGTGAGTATGGAATACATGCTACATTTAATATCGCTGATTTGAGCCCTTTTTATGCAGATGATGACCTTGATTCGGGGACAAATCGCCTTCAAGAGGAGGGGATTGATGACGGAGCACAAAGGATCAAGGGTGATCAGCTACGAGTGATCAAGTTATACAAGTTTCAAGCGGTCCAATCACAAGAGCTCGTGCAAAAAAACTAAGAGAGTCACTTCAAACTCTTGTGTGCACGATTCAAGCTAGAGTTGGAGATGATTTGAGGATCATAGAAGGCTTGGATAATGAAGATCCTACACTTTACACCTTGCTCCAAGTTGAAGAGTCGAATGACGATTAGTTGATTAGAGAGTTAGTCATTTGGATAGTTTTGCTTAGTGTTGTTTAAGCAAGGGTTTTATTGTCATTTGTCCTTGCTAAATGGAGTAGTTTCTTTTAGTCTTTAATTCGGCCAGATTAGTCTTTAATTAAGCCAACTTTTATTTAGTAAGTTTGAGTCATAATCCGGCTAGAACTACACCAAGTGATAGCCGAATTGCTGGTCCTTAATTAAGGGGTATTTTAGTCCAAATTACATTAGGTTTTGGAGTCCATGTAAGGCTATAAATAGCCAAGTCTAGTTTGTTCATGATGGTCAGATTTTTAATACAATTTTGCGTGAGTTATTTCACCTTCTCTTCTCCAAGAGAGCTCCTTTGAATACTTGAGAGTTTTTCTTAAGTTATTCAACCGAACTTATCAATCAAGTATCTCCTCAATTGTGACGTTCCTCTACCTATAAATTTGGTTCATTAATTTGATTAGTTACGGGTTGAGATCGTATCAATATTATTCGTAACTCGTACGATTATTAGGGTCAAATTTTTCGCTATCAAACCTTCGGTATTAGTTGTTTAGATCGCGCAAGTGAGTCACGGGTTTCGTCTTCCACGGAGTTAGTCTCACGTCAGTTGATATCAGAGTTTCGGCTCTTGATTCAGGTTAATATCCTTTTTCTTTTCTTATTTTTCCTGTTTGTTTTTCTACCAAAACCCTAGACGCCTTTTTATTTTTTAAAAAAATTTATTCTTATTTTATTGATTTTATCAGTTGAGTCTAACATACCCCGTTGATTGATCGAGACTGAAATTTCTTGGTGTGATTACGTTCTTGAAAACAAGTTTTTCAAGGGTTTAACTCCCAATTAAATTTCTTTTAAGTGAAGTCGTAACCTTGTATCGAGTCGTCAAAAGAAAAAAAAAATTGAAACTATTCACGTGGGGGTACTGTAGTGTACTATTCATGCTACTATAGCATTACTGTTCATCTGAGTTACTGTTCATCCGAGTTACTATTCATCCAAATTTTTTTAAAAAAAAATCTAATTGTATTTTTTGTGTTTGTTTTTTTATTTTTGGTATCCATCTGTGGTTAAGTGATAGAAGAGTTCTTAGGGTTTCCAATTTCTAATTTATTTAGGATTGGTAAGTTCGTGACTTTCCTTTTCTCATTGTGCACAACTTTCCTTTGCTGTCCAATTCCTTGTATGTTTGGGAGTCCATCAAAACTATTATTTCCAATCCTTAATTGTGTAGGAAAAAAATTTTAGTTTATTTCTATTACCAATTCCATCTCCTTTTACAATACGAAAAGTCCTCTATTATTGCTACACGTGTGTGTTTCTTTTGGGCAAATCTCGATTCGAAAACGAATCGCTTTCAAAAGGAGGGGAATGATACGAGCAGTGGGACTATCACTAGCTCGTGCCAAGATGCTTGAGAGCTTTTTCAATCCAATCCATGATATTCAAAACTCTATTAGAATACATGAAGTCGTAGAGGAACGTCACAATTGTGAGATGATATTCATGGATTATAGGTAGAGGAACGTCACAATTTTGAATATCATGGATTAGAATACATGATATTCAAAACTCTATTAGAAACTGGCCATATTTTCATGTTTTTAGTTTCTTTTGTTTTGTTTGATTTTTTTGTTTAGTTGGTTAGTTAGTCATTATTATGAATAAATATGGCCAGTTATGTGAGCTATTTGAACCATTTAAAAGTAGTTAGGGAAATAAGTGACTAAATCCTGATCCAAATTGAATTAGTCTTAGTGACTATATAAGTGACTAAATCCTTATCCAAATTGGATTAGTTTTAGTGGTTTAGTTTTTAGTTATAAATAGGTCTTTTCTATTTCATTGTAAGACAGTTGTGAGATGAATAAAAATTGAAAGTTTTTCTCTTTCTTGTTCCATTGGGAACGTTCCTTAATACAAAGTGAGTCATGTCTCCTTTGTTCAGGTTTTGGCTTATCAATTCCAGATCACGTTGAATTGTGGCGCCATTCTACCAATACCTTTGGTTCGCTAATCCATTAGTTTGTGGGTTGAGATAATATCAAGATTATTCGCAATCTCGGGAATTAGAGGGGTCGTAAGGTTTTTCCATCTTTGTATCAATAACCTGGTCAAGATAGATCCTTTCGCTGCCTGATCGATCCGATTTCTTTTCGAGCGGTCCTTAGAGAATCGGTTCGCATCAACCCCGATTATACCAGTTGCCACTAATTTAGAACAATCAAAGAATTACGGATTAAATTATTCCAATTGGCTCTAAGTTATTGAATTAATCTAACATCTGGGTCCGAAACAATTGCATAATACAACAACCATAAGAAAATAAAGTAGGAAATATACGAATACCAGAAAATAATAGGAAAACTAAAATCAGATAGATCTCACAATTTAAGTCGAACCAAATCCTCCGTTGTTCCTTAACTAGAAGTATAGACTTAGTTCATCTCCGTTGAGAAAAATTCACGAAAAATTGTAGAAACAATTGCCGCGTACATCGTCTCTCAATTGAGATGAATCAATTCGATGGAATAAGAATGATAATAATGAAAAGAACTACAAAGTCAAAAAGATGACTAATTGTCTCTATTTGCTTCCCACATACGATGGAACCAATAACTCCTAAAAAACGAAAATGTCAATAGCCAAAAAGGAGTCAAGAATGACTCCTCTATTTCCTCCCTCCTTTTCTTTCCTATACGGCTACCAAGAGAAAATAAAAAGGAAAGTGCCCTACTGCTACTAATCCGCCGTACTTTCATTATCAGATAATGAAACAATCTTCAATTTTATTTTCGATTGGTCTCGTGTCTCCTGTTACCACTCAAACTCTTCTGCTAATTACCATCAAATTAGCTCCTTTTATGGTATTTTGTTCCACTCCTTGTAATAAATGTAAATTTTCAAAAGTGAGTAGAATCTGTCAATTAATGCATATTTGATAGAATAATGCGAGGGAATTAATTACAAAATATATAACAAAAATGCGTCATATCACTGCCAATGTAGTTTTTCAAGACAAGACATATATTTACTAATCACATTGATTGCTTGTACAAATCTGGACGAGTACAAACCATTGCATACATAATATTGCCGACTACAGTGGACTAAGAAACCCGTGTCATATACTCTTCCTCTTCAACTGATTATAGTGACTGAGCAGCAGATAGTCGAAAATAACTAGTAAGAGGGGTAGTCACAGGTTTAGCATCTTTCATGCCAAACTTTTCCAAAACTTTTTTAAGGTAATTTTCTTGAGTCAAGGATAACTTTTCAACTTCTCGGTCTCTCTTGATCTTCATGCTGAGAATTTTCTTAGCTGCTCCCAATTGTTTCATTTCAAATTCACTATTTAACTGCAATTTTAAAGTGTAAATTTCTGACAAATTCTTGACAGCAATGAGCATGTCATCAACGTAAAGTATCAAATAAATGAAACAACTATCATCTAACTTCTGAAAATAATCACAACTATCATACATATTTCTTGAATAACCATGACCCAATATAAATACTCCTTGAATAACCATAGCCATGACCCAACTATCATACATACTCCTTAACAAATTCTTGACAGCAATGAGTATGTCATCAACATAAAGTATCAAATAAATGAAACAACCATCATTAACTTTCGGAAATAAACACAACTATCATACATATTTTTTGAATAACCATGACCTAATATAAAAGTATCAAATCTCTTATGCCACTATCTTGAAAACGGTTTCAATCCATATAAAGATCTCTTTAGAAAACAAACATGGTCTTCCTTGCCTTCAACTTCAAATTTCTAAGATTGTTTCATATAAATTTTCTTTTCAAGTTCACCATGCAAGAAAGATGTCTTAACATCAAGTTGCTCTAACTCCAAATTATTCATGGCAACTAAAGCAAGCAAAACACGAATAGAGTTATACTTAACAACGGATGAAAATATATCATTAAAATTAACATCTTATACATGATTATAACCCTTTACAACCAACCGTGTTTTGTACCTTGTATTTTCGACCTTTGGAATAGCTTCTCTCTTCTTGAAGACCTATTTGCATTCAATAATTTTCTTATCTGAATGTGGCTTAACAAGAACCCAAGTTCTATTTCGATAGAGAGATTCAATTTCTTCATTCATTGCAATCAACCACTTAGCAGAGTCATCACAAGAAATTGTCTCTGAATAGATAGTAGGCTCACTAATTATATCAGTTTCTTCTGCAATAGACAAAGCATATGCAACCAAATTTACATATTTTTGTGGTAGTCGAATATTCCTCCTTTGTCTATCTTTGGCAATGAAACATTCTTACTCTTCTAAATTATTTTCATCAGCAGATTCAGATGGAACTACTAGCACTTATTGAATAGAAGGATCAAAACTACCAATCTCAAGCTCCACCTCCTTCTGCATACTATCATCTGCTTGACAAGAACTAGAAGACTCCTTCTTGAAAGATACATAGAGAATTCATCAAAAGTAACATTTCTACTAATTATAAATTTTAAAAATTTAGAATCAGAATACCATAATTTGTACCCTTTCACCCCAAAAGTACACCAAAAAAAATACACTTTTTAACTTGAGATTCTAATTTTTTATCATTTACATGCATGTATGCTGAATACTCAAAAATTTTTAAATTAAAATAATTAACAAGAGTACCTGACCAAATTTTCTCAAAAGTTTTAAAATCAAGAGTTACAGAAGGAGCACGATTGACAATATAACAAGCCATAGAAATTGCCTCTACTCAAAAGTCCTTTGTCAACTCTGCATTAGAGATCATGTACCTTACTCTCTCCAAAAGTGTTTTGTTCATACGTTCGACCACATCATTTTGTTGAGGCGTCATTTTGACAGTGCGATGCCGAACAATTCCTTCATTCTTGCAAAATTCATCAAATTTTTTTCACAAAATTTTATGCCATTATCTGTTCTAAGCCGTTTGATCTATTTACCTGTCTGTTTCTCAATCAAAAAATTTCATTCCTTGAAAGTGAGGTAAACATCATTCTTATGTTTAAAAAATAAACTCAAACTTTTCTTGAATAATCATCAATGAAAGTCAACATATACCTGACACCACCCTTAAATAGAACACGAGATGAACTCCATAAATCTAAATGAATATAATTAAAAGTACCTTTAATCTTATGGATTGCTGGAGGACTGAAGTTGACTCTTTTTTACTTTCCAAAAAAACAGTGTTCATAGAATTCCAATGACCCAATACTCTGATCACAAAGAAGTCCCCTTTTGCTAGTATGCCCAAGTCTTTCTCGCTCATATGTCCTCAACGCATATGCCACAATTTGATGATGTCAGAATCAGATAAAGATGATGATAACGAAACTATAGCCGAGTCTATGACAGTAGACCTCTGCAAAATATATAAACTACCAAACCTGCAAACTTTTATTACAACAAGAGCACCTTTAGAAACTTTCATAATGCCATTTTCAGCAGTGTATTTGCACCCAAGATCCTCCAAAATGTCCAAAAAGATAAGATTCTTGTTCAAATCAGGAACATGTCTAACATTAATGAGCGTCCTCACAATACCATCATGTATTTTAATTCAAATTGTGCCCTTACCACCAACATCACAAATAATATTATTGTCCATCAAAACAATTTCACTATTACAAGATTCATAAGTGAAAAATAAATCTCTATTGGGACACGTGTGACAAGAGTAGCTCAAATCTAAAATTCATTCATTTTTAGATTATGTTCTGTCATCAGTCACAAGAAAATATTTCCTTCATTCTCATCAACTGCAACATCAGGTTTGGCAGTTTCAATATTTTTCTCACTAGATTTCTCCTTTTGCTCAATCTATTTTTTAATTTAAAATAATTTGCCTTAATGTGCCCCATTTTGTGACAATAATTGCACTCTAAATTTTTATGTCTGGATTTAAATCTAGTTTTAGATTTACTACTGTTAAATTCTCTTTTCTCGGTTCTGTTCCTAACAACCAGACCTTCCGCCTAACTTCCACTAAATTCTCCAGTAATATCTCTGTCTATCTGCTCCTTCGATTTTAATGCAGATTTAATTTCTCGATATGAAATTATTTTTTTTCCATAAATTATAGTATCTATTCTCATCATCAATTTTTTAATCTATATTCTCCAAATTCATAACAATGGAATCAAATTTGTCAAGATGTGAGAGTATAGATATATTTTCAGTCATGCGAAACATATACAGACTTTGCTTTAAATAAAGTCAATTTTCAATTGTTTTCTTCATGTACTAGGTCTTAAACTTGTCCTACATGGCCTTTGCCGAAATTTCAGTGGCTACCTCCCGCAAAACCTTGTCAGAGAGATTTAAGATAATATTGGATCTTATCTTCTTATCCATCTCAGTAAAATTTGTATTTGTCACACCCTCTGACTTTTTCTCAATTTCCTGTATTGTTAAATCAACTCTGTCTTGAATCAAAATGACCTCCATCTTGAGCTGTCACATCCTGAAATTAACATTTCTGTCAAATTTCTTGACAACAATCTTTGTTATTGTCATTGTTACCACAAAATTCAAAGCCTCCGAAGAAGGTCTAATGCTAGTTTGTTAGGGCTGGCCCCCCGAAAATTGACGAAAGAATTTTTGACAACTCCAAATGACAAATAACAAAACAAAAATAAATAAAATAGGAACACAATAATTTACATGGTTCGATCAAATTGACCTACGTCCACGGGTAGAGGAGGAACAATATTTTACAATAAAGAAGAGAATACAAAAATACCTTAGAAAAGTAATTTTAGATCCAAAACACCTAATACTTAAAATACAAGAGAGCCCAAAATGTTTTACTAAACAAAAGATTTAATGACCCAAATAACCCACTAAAACTCTCTTAATTTGGTACACTTATTCATATCACAGACCTACTATATTTATAGACAATTAAGGGAAAGTTTCCCTTATATAAAAAGCGATGTAGGACAAAGCCACTTTAACATACTATGATGAAAAAAAAATTAAGACCATGATATATTAACACTAAAGTACACAAGGTTGAGGATTCAAAAATTAAAGGTCCTGATTTTAAAACAAGAAGGTGATCTCAAGCCATTGACAATAATGGTAGGAGATTTGAAATAAATTGCCTTTTTGTAATATTTGGATGGTGTATTATTATAAAAATATATTAATTGAAATTTTTTTCAATTACCTCACGTGAATACATGTAGATAATGTTTGTCAATATGCTTTCGTTGAAATAGTTAGATGCTCTTGATGGTATTAAAATTAAGGTTAATTACATTTATATCCCCTGAAGTTTGATCAAATTACTGTTTTTTCCCTAAAGTTTGGCCAAACTCCAAGAAGGTCCCCCAAACTAAAAATTGTATAACAGATGCATCCCTCTCACTAATCAGTTGTCGTTGACTGTTAATCTTTTAATGATGTCAACATGAATCTTAATGAAAACCCTAGATTGCCACCAAAAGAATAAACACCTTCTCATCTTTTCCTGCTCCTTCAAAAACCTAGCCTACATTTACCTCTATTCATATTTCATACTGAAAAAAAAAAGAAAAAACGTCAATTGACATAGCTATGGCTGATCAACAACCGGCACTAAAATATCAATGCTCTCTACTAGATCAACCTACTCAACATCATTTTTTGAAGGAAAGAAACATGTCTTTAATGTAAAATTCACTATAAGTTTGATGAAAATTAGTTGCCTTCAGGTCGCCTCTTGCATCTGCATCATTGCCAAATTTACCAGTTGCATCCTAATTTAACTCTGTTAAAGTAGGGAAAAAGCCCATTGAGAATATTATACACCAATGGTCAATTACAAATTTAACCCAAACCACTAAAAAAAATTGTTAAATGAAGCTCCAGATACCTACTGGTTCAATACAGATCATGTTAGCTTCTTTCTAAACGAAGTTAATCCATACTTCCCGTTGATCCCTTGTGTCAAGACCTTATAGATCTCTTGAACTTTATCAAAGCATAATACTATTGGTCAAGAATTTGGTTTATTGTGGGATTGTGCTTGTCTTTGACTTGGTCCATGTGGTTATGATGATTGAGGAGAAAGGATTGAGGGAAAGTACTAGTAGTGGAGAAGGAACAATTAACTCAAATATGGGGAAAGCAGGTGGTTATGATGACTTGGTGGTGGATTTAGTGAAGCCTTTTACTTTTCCTCTGTTATTTTTCCTTCCTCGCTTGATTATTAGTTTCCGCCTTTCCTTTTGATTTCTTCCATTCTTCGTTTTTCATGTTTTGGCGTTCCTCCTTTCTTCAATTTCTTTCATTGTCCCTTTCTGCTCATATTTTATCAAATCTATATTACTTGTTTTTTTTCTCATATTTCTTTTCTAGGAGAAAACTAATATTTGTTTACTGTAACAAACTTTTTGCTTTATGCCTTATTATATTAAAAAACTAGGGGCCAGTGCCCGTACATCGCGCGGATATTTGTTGCCTATAGCTAAAGAAAATTTTTCATTGGACAAATAATAGTATATTCTGGAAAGAAATAGTCATCAAATATAACAAAGCTAATAATAATACATTCTAATTGCAGCACACACTTTGTACACTTTATTTTATCAATACTTTTATATTTTTACCATTTTCATATGGCCCCTACAGATGTCAGTTGAAAATCGCCCAAGAGGAGACATAAGTTGTTTCAAACAAAAGAATACCCTCCAATGGCTAGTTGTTAATATGTCTTTGTGTTAATTGCACAATAAAAGCTATACTTCACTTAAATGTGTCTATAACACCATTTCAACAATTACACCAACACATAAATTTATATAAGTTGTACTTGATGCAAAAATGGTTATAAAATAATTTCATATTTTAGAAATACCTAGATGTCTTCATAAATCAAAACTTTAAATGTATAAAAAATGAGGGCATTTCGATAAATATACCTAAACACATGCTACCCTCAGTTGTACCAAAAGTTTTTAAAAAACTACACAATAGTCCACATTCCCAAAAATCCTATCCATGTGGTTGAAATTCAAATCCCCTTTAACCATAACTCATTTTTATATAGTATAAGGAAATCTTTTATTTTTAACTGTAAGTTTTCTATAACTATAAGTTTTCCCAAAGAGACATAAATCTATCATTATACTACTTCTGTTTTTAGGGCTTTGATGCCATGAGTGAGAAAGGAAGTGCTTGTAATATTACCGAACCACAGGGATTAGATGGTAGTTTAGTCAAACCTTAGCAACTTATCAGTAAGTCCTGTTCTAAGAGGTCTATCTATTGCCTCTTCCAAGTCCCCCACATATGGTATTTATCATTGAGCCAAATGCTAAGCCAAGGTAAGGGAATCGGTTTCAGAGTGACATATTATTTCTCCCATCTCGTTAAGGCCTATCATAACTTTGCCAATCTCATCAGTCATCTTAATGACTTTTTCAATGCTCAACCTAACGATCTTTTTGACGATCTTCACTAGAATCTCCACTCTTGTCATTCTTAACAAACTATCAGAGATATCCTTGCTTTAGCAAATTCTTGATCTTCTTTTAAGATTGTTACAATTTTTAGTCTTATGGCTAATATCGTGATGGTATGCACAGTAAAGTTTGGGGTTTTTCTTCTCTCTTTTCTCTTTATCCTCGGCATAGGACATCCTAAATTCTATTGCTCCGTTATGTCCAAGATGTGAGAGTGGATAGTATTAAGGGGAGTCAAGTCCTTGCTAAATTGGGAGGTTTGGCTCTAGAAATTTGGTCAAAAATGCTTCAGTTGCACTGCCCAGGCCCGATTGAGGTGCCTGCCCCACTTTTTCCCTGGTGTACCTTGATTCTTCTATCCGTTGTAACTTGGTAGGTATGAACCTCTCTTTTGAGCCTATTGGAGTTTTTGGCTTGGATGAACTTATCTATTCACTTTTAAAACTCGTTTAATGACAAGAATTAGTTCTAATGGAATTTCATGTTAAAAGTTCCAGACCTGAGCCCATAAATGAAAGCTACCATGGTGACCTACTCATCTGGGTCAAAATTTTGGATGCTTTCTTTGAAAAAATGAGCTAGGCAAAATCTAAGCGATTCATTGGGCTACCACTTGATTTTCATAGAATATGTCAAGGTCTTAGTGATCGATCAAAAAGAGACGAATTGATAGATGAACTTATTCCCAAATTTTTCAAGAGAAGAGATACTTTCTGGTTCCAACTTCCAGAACCATTTTCAAGTGTTTCCTTGCAGAAATATAGGAAAGCTTGGTACATTATAAAAACGAAAACTCCATAAAGCTGAAATGCTGAGAGAAAAGCATGGATATCATTCTTAGGATCCCTTTATCATCATAGTGGGGGAACTCGGTAGTTTGAAATTCAGCTCCTCATTGATATCAGGGGTAAAAGAGGAAGCCCTCATATAATCCCCATAGAGGAAAAATTCCCACCTAGAGGCTTCACTAGCTTCCTTCTTTTTGAATGGGTTTCTCGTAAGGACCATTGAAACTGACGCCAATTTTGAGTACATTTTTTCCTTTTATTTGGTGGGTTATCCCTCTTCTTCTTTGGGTAACTATCATTCGACTTACCTTTAAAAGAGGACTATGTTAGAGAAGCCTTAGGCTTTTGTCAAAAGGGCTTGGCCTTTTCTTCC
Organism: Coffea eugenioides; assembly: GCF_003713205.1. NCBI lineage: Eukaryota > Viridiplantae > Streptophyta > Magnoliopsida > Gentianales > Rubiaceae > Coffea > Coffea eugenioides. Next base: position 11,963,909 of record NC_040043.1, on the reverse strand, counting down.
CCTTCATATATCTTGCGATCTCTTCAAAAAGACTAGGGTTCCAGGCCACAAATTCGGCCACCTAGGCAATAGCATCTACACTGAGGCACTGAGGCTTCTCAAGGAGATAACTTGATGACCTTCTTAGAGGATCATTGCTTGGCCTTTAAGGACTTGGGAGAGCTGATTACCTCAATATAATCAGGTTTTGGTCATCGAAGCAAGAGGCACTTAAACTTATCAATTTTCACAGACGACACTAATTGTGCGAGCAAGGAATGATTCTCCCAAGGACGTCATAAAAAATTCAAGATTGTGAAGGTATTCTGGGGATAAGATGATTCTACAACATAACAATATCAAATAGTAGGAAGACACAGAGTAGGGCTTTCCCCTATTGTAAGTCCAGTACCTAAGCTAAAAGAGTATAGGAATGTATGATCTCAAGTAAAGTAGTCGAGGTTAGATTCGTTACCTATTATGTATGAGACTTGAATGTATTAATAGTGAAAAAATTATGGTGTGTCTTGATATTAGAGCCATCCTGACAAGTTAGACCAGATATATAAGTTGGCGGATACGGGGCAGGAGCGATCGTCAGGCCGACCGCTCCTGAACGGTCTCCTCACAATCAAAAACGTGAGGAGGCAAATGAGTCAAGTCAGCAAGTCTTCAACAGGGCAAAGAACGACGCCGTTTGATTTAGTTGGAATTGAAAAAAAATAGAAGAAGTGAGGAGACCGTAACGGACCGTCAGCACCGATCGTTAGCAAAGTCCCGTTCAAAATAAAAGGTTGAAAATGAAAAGACGCAATTACACTCCCTCGAAAATGGAGCAGTTGCCGAAATTCACATCTGCCAAAAAATAGGGCAAGATTTGAGAGGAGAAAATAACAGAGGAAATAAAGAGAATTGGTACAGTGCGTTGAACATTGCGAAAATCTGTGGAACTTCAGTATTGTTGAAGGAAAAGCACAGCAAGAAGAAGCACGAAGCGTCAACTCCAGTCGACAAAATCCCGCGCAAACAAAGCGTGCAAACACAAATGCATCGTCAAACACAAAAGTCTTTTGCTTTCCCTCCACACTAACTATAGCCAAATTTCAGTCACCCCAGAACACCAAAAAACGGAAGCAGAAAAAGAAAATAAGAAAGTGGCTGGAGGCAGAACAAGCAAGTGGCTACAGGCAAGAAAGTGGCTGGGGCAAACTAGGGAAAGGGGAAAGTAGGGAAAAATACATTTGTAACGAATGAGCAATCCAACATGCAGAATTGTCGCGGTTTGAAATCTAGAAGGGCTTGACAAAAGTGAATCAAAATTGTGAAGTGGAACGTTGGGGCATCTGGAGAAGAGAAAAAGTAGGAAACACCCAGGTAACAAAACAGCAATGTTATGACATAACTTTCGAAACTTAACAAGGTGGTGGAGTGATGTGAGTAGTTGTTATTTTTGAACAATGTCATAAATGAATAGGTTAATTGATCTTTAATGATTTTGTTGGAACAGAATGTTTATTGGTACTGAGGGGTAAAAGGTATGTAATTTGGTGGCCAACATTGGGGAGGACAGGTGCAAAAAATTTAGTGCGCCAAGTATTTGCAAAATCGTGTGAATGGGGTATGGAATTGGTTGGGTAATAATATAACAGGGGTACTAGTTATTGCTTTGAACTTATTGTAGATTTTGTTGGCTAGCAATGGTTGGGGGCGGATTATAGTTTGTTTGTTTGTGGTTTGTACATCCTATTGATTGTGACATACAAAGCGAAAAAAAAGTGTTACAAAGATAGTTCCCTTAAGTATGTATCAGAGTGTTGTATAAGGGACATTTGATATGAATAAATAGTGATGCAGCGTAAAATTGTTAAGCGGCGTGAATGTATATAACACTGAGATTGATAGATGCATTGTGGGCAAAAATGTTACAAGTTGTTTTAACTAGGCATGTTGGACAGCAAGTTGGATAACTGTTACATGCAGTGATTCAGAAGTTATAGTAGCAAAACTGATGTGTAAAATTGCATGAACATATTGTGAACTTTCTAGTTATTGTTTGTTAGTTAACTCATATTTGTATAATCACAGGATAAAGAGAAGAAGAAGTCGATTGTTTGAAACTTGATAGGTAGGGCAGCAGACGACAAGCTGAACAAGGTATGAAAAATGATTTACTTGCGCTAAGTTTGACATACTGAATGTGGAAAAAGGGTTACAAGCTTTGCTCCGCTAGTGTGATTGGACATGAAGTTGGATAAGTGTAACACACAGTGACTTAGCAATTACAATATAATAATTGCTCTATAAAATACTATATTACATAATTGTTCAATTGGTACCTCACAATTGATACATAACTCATATGTGTACAGTAGGACAAGAAATAGAAGAAGAGGTCAATTGTGTAAAAAATGATAAATGAGTGAGAGTAGATTGTAAGTGGAAGATGCCCAGCAGAATAATTAACTCACTGTTAATTTTGGCAAACATAGTGTGGAACAAAAGTTACAAGTTTTTGAAAGTATTGTTACTGAGATTTGAAAGTGATGTATTATAGATGTTATTACTTTGTAATGCATTCAGAATAACTTGGGAAAGCATAATAGAACTGAAGTGCAGTTGTATAACTCTTAGTTCAGATGGCAGGAAAAAGATCGAGAACTTCAAGTTGCCAAGGTGGTAGAGATAAACCAATAGGAAAGTTTGGTAGCAAAGAACCCGAGGCTTCATCTAAATCACTTAATATGTAAGTGGCTAGTGTTTGTGTCTCGCAATTTGTATAGCATCCACGGTATCAAACACCTTCAACGCGTGCCCACATAAAATGCATTCATTCTCGTATTTTTTGCAACTATAACGTACACTTAGATCATTCCGATTGAATACCACTATTCTTTCAGGTCCTCCATCATACCTCATGACCGCAAACTCCACAAACATCGCTGCATCTTGTTGTCTCAATATAACCATAGCTGTTGACTCGCCATATTCATTTTGAAATGTAACAAATATGATTGGTAAATACGTCTCTGATGCATGCACAAGCATAGGTGTTTGCCTTAACCCTACCATGGGCAGCTTTTGCCTTATTTCATATTCTGCGATCAGTTCATTATATCTCTTTTCATCAACCACCCGATTGAAATGTCTAAAGAACTGCACAAGGTCATGATCTAGTTTCAAATGATTTTTAATTGCTGCATTTAGGCTTTCGCTAAGTTGGGTGCTTCGCATTCCTGCGATCCATCTTTCTTTCATCATGCACCTTGCCCATTTATCACGAATTCTATATAACCCGGAGAGCCATTCATTATTTTCAAGATTGTGTTTCTTCACCATCGCCTCCCACACCCTATTGAATTGTTCCACTTCTTCAAACTCATACATGCAGGCACCAAACATATATGGAAGATCACTATTTTCCTTGTAGTGATTGCCAAAATGTTTCATAAAATTACGTCTTATGTGAAACGTACATAGACCGTGAAATGTTTCAGGCATGACAACAGAAAGAGCGGCTGCCATGGCGTGATCTTGGTCGGTTAGTATGGTATTTGGACGCCTTCCGCACATTGCTTCGAGAAATGTACCAAACACCCATTTGAAAGAATCTATCGTTTCATCATACATAAGGACAGCACCGAATATCACAATTTTCCTATGCTGATTAAAACCCACAAATACTCCAAGTGGCCGTATTCTTTATTTGTTTTGTAGGTTGTGTCAAATGTGATTACGTCTCCAAAAATGTTGTAGTCAATTAACATTCCTGCATCAGCCCAAAAGATTTCATTATCTGTTCTTCACAGTCCAGCTGTACGGCATGAAAAAAGGATGGATTCTCGAGTGTTTGCTCTTGAAAATAATTCAACATGCTATCTGTTTCTCCATATTTCAAGCTCCTTACCCGTCTCGTTCGAAAATATCGTTTAAGATCATCTCGAGTATATCTCACATTATCCATCCCACCTGCCTCCTTTCCCATAAGCTCATGGCTCTGTTTCAATGAAAACCCAGCATCCTCGCTTATTTCAGCTTGGAATTCTTGAGCCACACTCACTTTTCTTTGTGATGGCATCATATGCGCACATTGAGCAATGTGTAACTCATGATTATGCTCTAAGACAAGGTCATGCACACGGTATTTCATTGTCCATCTAAACAACACGATAACCATTTTAGCTCCACACCCTGTTTTCGTCGACGCTCGTGTCCTCTTTGGCATCACATCACCTTCGTACTTGCGCTTTACACCTTCCTTGCAGCAACTATATCTCCTAGACGTGGTCACGCCGTCTTTGTCTTTATTCAAATAGTCTTTACGTACACTAAAACCCATTTTAAAGGCATACTTGTTGTAAAACTTGTACGCATTCTCTTCACTGTTGAACTCCATTCCTAACTCAGGAGTCCCATCTTCTGCCAATTTGCTGCAATCCATTACTTCTGCTCCTGCCAATTATGTATCAAACACCCTAATTTGCAACACTTCATGAATAGTATATACATAAACGATAACATAAATGTATATTACCATTCATAATGTGTTATGAATCATACATTACTCGTATACCAAATCCTATTATTACGCTTATCAATATGATTAATGATTCACATCACCTTGTTTTTACTCTAAGACAACGGCATTATCTATGTACAAATACAACTCCATGTACACTAACTTATATGGACTGTAATGTATTGGTCACACGATGTAAGTCTATTTTAACTGTACGTACATCCACGCTGGTGATTATATTTTGATTCCAGATTCTTTAACTCACTGGATCTTATGTCATTTATTAATGACAACCGCATAAGCCAACTCCACATTTTCTACTATTTCTACATTTTGAGGGCCAAACAAGTACTTTCTACTCATTGTAATATATTTTTTACATCATGTAATTTACTTACAACACAAGATTCATCCATTTATTATTCACATATATGTCTTTTCCTCTACTTCACCTCATTCTGATCTACGCCTCCATTTTATACACACTGCATGGTCAGGAGAGGGACAAACTAATATTGCTCCATGAACATGGACCAACTACTACATGCACAATGATTCATATCAATTGTAATACGGTGGCTATAACATGTAACTAATTTACAACTTTGCTTCTAGAACCCATTTTAAATAGTTTTTGCGTACACTAAAACCCATTTTAAAGGCATATTTATTGTAAAATTTGTACGCATCTTTTTCACTATTGAACTCCATTCCTAATTCAGGAGTCCCATTTTCTGCTAATTTGCTATAATCCATTACTTCTGCTCCTACCAATTATGTATCAAACACCATAATTTACAACAGTTCATGAATAATATGTACATAAACGACAACATAAGTGTATATTACCATTCATAATGTGTTATGTTACACACATTACTTGTATATTAAATCCTATTATTACTCCCAATCGATATGATTAATGTTGTACAAATACTCATATACCAAATCCTATTATACTCTAAGACAACGCATTATGTATATACAATACAACTCCGTGTACATTAGGTTATACGTACTGTAATGTGTTAGTCACATAATGTAAGTATATTTTAACTGTATGTTCATCCACTCGGGTGATTATATTTAGGTTCTAGGTACTTTATTTCACTAGACCTTATGTCATTCGTCAATGACAACTGCCGAAGCCAACTCCGCATTTTCTACTATTTCTATATTTTGAGGGTCAAATAAATATTTTCTACTCATTGTAATATATTTATTACATCATGTAATTTACTTACAATACCAAGTACACCCATTTATTATTCACATAGGTCGGTCTTTTCCTCTGCTTCACCTCATTCAACTCTGTACCTCTATTTTACACATACCACATGGTCAGGAGAGAGGGGCAAACTAAGATTGTGTCATGAGCATGGACCAACTGCTGGATGCACAATGATTCATATCAATTATAATACAGTGCCTATAACTTGTAACTAATTTACAACAGGATGTACATTCATTCACTTGTTAAATGTGACTTTATTTTTCTCATCTTTCCCTAATTCCGTTTTACTTGAATACATACCCCTGGATCTTCCGATAACTACTATTTCATTATAATCCATCACTAAAAAGCTGAATGCTCACATACACACAGACATGGTACAACTTTACTATTCTTCTATCATCTTCATATGATGTCTTTAGTAAACCTAATTTCATCATTCATTTAACAGATGTGCATTTGGATGACAAATGATTGGCCACGGTTAGTTACATGGTTCAGTCACGTTACCTTGATATTGTAAATACGCTCTACGTTTTACCAAACTCAGAGAGCACAGCTGCTTCTGCTATTAAGTTGAAGGACAAAATCTGGTGTTTTATGAGATGCTGAATTTCCTCTGTTTGCTTCTACCTTGCCGCCTGCCTTGTAAGCATTTAAATGGATACAACATTTGCTGACCCAGTCTCCGAAGTCTCTTCTCAGTTTCTTGGTAACACTCTCAGACAGAAACTGAGAAAAGAGTTTTCTAAGAAAAGAAAACTGAGATAAGAGTTTTCTGTCAACTCCCTACCTTCAGACGAAGCATGCCAAGACTCTTCCCTCAATTTTGTTTTCTGCGGCTAATTCAAAATTTCAACTTGCTTTTCAAAATTTCAATTCTACCGTTTGCTCTGTCTGATTATGTTTGGAAGTCAAAATTTTTAATTTCGAACGGCGTCGGTTTTACCCTTTCTTAAGCCTTCCTGACGTGGATCATTTTTCTCCTCATGTTTTTGCCTGTGAAAGGACCGTTCAGGAGCGGTCGGCCTGATGACCGCTCCTGCCCCTAATCCATAAGTTGGCTATAAGGCTATCAGAAAGACCTACTTTGATGACGTTAGGTAGCACAGGTCACATCAATCATATCATGTCAGACTAAGCAATGGACTGAACTTCCCGAGCTAGTAGTATAGTTTTCTCGGCTATCTTTCCTATATTGAGGTGGTTACTTCGAGTCTCACATTAGTTATTAGGCTCCTTTATAATAGTTTGAATGATCTTCTGTTCTATCAAAAAAGGCTTTGTGGATTTAGAAGTGCAACCCTAAAACTTTGTAATCTTTTTCATGTAGTAATACTCTACACCACCTTGCTTGTTAAAGTAACAAGTCCTATGACTATCCGAATTGGAAGCAGAAGCAGAAAGGTAGGATGACCTTAGAATACTAAGCAACAGGTCAAAGAGCCAAAGCATTATCTTCCAAGTCTACACCGATGCTCAAGTTAGTTATGAGCAATTCATGATTTTTAAAGAGAGAAAGTCAAGAGTGTTCAATTATCACTAATAGTTAGACATTGTAGGCCATTTAGAGTAGGAGGATGGATAATGATCCCAACACTATTCATGCACAGATAAGTAATAACCATCTAGAAAGGTTCACATATCAAATTTCATTAATAATGCAAACATTCAAGATGTAAGGTCTAGAAAATGTTACACGATTACGATTCAACTAACATGTATGGACCCATATGAACAGTAATTGAATATAATACCCCTGTTATAAAGATGAATAAGTAGTTAGTGATAAGTTATGAATTATTAAAAAAACTCCTACACTGTTTAGGAACAGTTGCATTATCCTCTCACATTCATGCGTAGACTCTATTCATCATGCATATCTATAATATCTATTGCCAGTTATGATGCACATGATACGTGGTGAGCTCGGCTTAGCCTAGCTCATGGTACACCACACTTGTGCACTTAGGTCATTTAACTGAATCACAGGCAACAAGATTTCACTCTTTTTTTTGTGGGTTTTCAAGAGATTTGACAAATTTTCTTGAAGCATCATTAACACAAAATAATATAGGTGAATAGTAAATCTTTAGTTGCCCTTAACTTACATAACTCTAATGATAGTTTCGACTATATCATCTTTGATAGCTATAGATTTAAGATTTTCAACAGCAAATGCACGTGAAAGGTAATATTCATTGAAAAGAAACATTTCCTTACGTTTTGAGAACATCAGAAGGCCAACTTTCCTTGAAAACCTATATTTGCCCATTGAATTAGCCAAAGTACATGGTTTCAGCCTCCTTTATTTGTTTCCATCATTAAATTGACAAAACTAAGAACGCATGTGTTGTATGAGAAAAAATCAAATGGCACATTTAGCTTGACAAACTTTTCCTTTCCTCTCTTTCTCTCTCTCCCTCTCTCCCTTTTTTAATCTTCTTCTCACCATAAGCATTAGATTTGCACCACCACCAAGACATATCTAATCTTTCCAAAGAAGAAAAATATAGACCCATAAGGAAAAAAAATGTTCTTTGATCGCATAAAGAAGAGGGAAGCTTTTTGACCTTTGTGGTAGGAAAAGTGGCGAATGAGAAGGAGGAGGAGAAAGAGGAAGGGACTGGTAACAGTGATGAAAAGAATGACAAAGACGAAAACTCTTGTTGGATTTGGGGGAAAGAGCACCTACTACTAGTTATGATGGCGAATGAGGTTCTTATGGTGGCGGTGAAAGTAGGAGGCAAGGAGTTCTTAACCTGGAAGAAGAGTTGAGGAGAATTTGGGAAGAAAAGCAATTGGAGGAGCAACTAGAGGAATCCATTGCTGGAGTTTTGTTGACAATGAGACAGTGCCTCGTGATGGTGGTAGGGGAGATTTTGAGAGTTCACTAGATGGTTATGATGGTTGTGGTGGTGAAAAAGTAAATTCCACTTTATCCTCTCAAACTATATTCAAAATTTCACTTTAGTGCCTGAATTTTAAAATAGGACATTTAAATTCTTAAATTATAAAAATCATCCCAATTAGGTAAAATCATTGATGGAATCCAGAAAATCGTCAATATTTTGGTTGAATGGGAAACACACACCGATTAACAAGAGCATCAAGGGAACATATGATTTTACATTAACACGGGGTATAAGCTTTCCTACCCAAACCCATGGTTAAATTTCATAATTTCACTGTTCTCTCAAAAATCAAGCAGGCAAGAAGTATCAAGACAGAAGTTTCATTCTATTCCCAAAAAAAAAAAAAGTTTCATTATCTTTGGAAGAATACAAAATTTTTTCAAAAAAAATGCACTAATTCAATATCAACAATGGAGCTAAATCAATGTCTCAACCCAAACTATACAAATCCAGTTTTCCAACTCCCAAACACATGAGCAGATCTACAAATAAATCACAAGTGAAATCCAATAAAAAAATTTTCAGAATTTACAATTCCATTGAATCAAAAAATTTCAAAGTTGAATCTGCAACTTTGTTGAACCAAAATTTTTGAAGATTTTATACCACCAATTCTTCACAAAAATGCTTCTCATGCATCTCTATCTTCATTCAAACCTGAATGCCAACTTCTTCATTTTCTTCATTCTCACTAACATAAGCTGGAAAAGAAAAACCCATAAATGTAGATAGCATGTTTAATGGAGATAGCATATTCCCTTTAGATTTCAAAGCAAAACCAAAACCAATTTGCAGATGATGATACAACTAAATATGCTACAATGACCTTCTGAATTCTAAAGTTAAAAACACTACATATTGTTTATTATTGTAAAACAATGACATTAGAAAATATCAAATCTATAAATAATTTGCAAGCCCTGAAAGTGATTAAACATTTTCAAATATTTGAAATAGAAAAAAAATCGTGAGGCTTCGTTTGATAAACAGGATTGAATGATTCAACAAAACAATAAACTAACTAGAAGAGACTAAAAGCAAAAAACGTAAATCAAAGAACAATCAACTAAGGATGCAAACAGATTTTTGAGAAATGAGAAGTTTGAACATTGAGGGATAAAGAGGGGCTTCAGATGTAAAGAATATTAGGATTGAATTCCTCCACAAGCTGCGCTTTGTTTTTGTCTTTCTTTTTCAATTTTTGAACAAAATAAATTAATCGCACATGGTAAGGAAAGCTATTGAACCCAATTGAAGGTTGATCAAAATATGGACCTCTACACCCTTGAAACGGGCCCCCAACTATCATCCTCAATGCCTCCAAAAGATCTTCGAGGCCTTTCTCCACCCAAGACCCCTCCACATTCTTTCCGGCAAGTAGATGGGCTGAGCATCTTCTCTTGATTTAGCCCATGTTGACTTGAGGTGAAGCCATAAACATGCTACATCAAGAACTCTTTTAAGCTTATCTTGTAAGAACTCATATAAGCTTATTCATCTACTTGGATGCGCTGCAAACGGCATCTTTTACAGACACAGAACTTTGGAAGTCTCCATCGCCAGTGGGTGATGTGGCTTTACTTCCTTCCTAGTCTCTTTTTTTCATAGAATTGCAAATTTTAAACAATGAAATACCCTTTTGTTTATGTATTTCTTGGATATTAGGAATGAAATTACATTTATGTCCTTATCGTTTTAGTTTCTAACACTTACATAACCGCATTAACTATGCGTGTTTCCTGCACCCCTAGGACACTAATGGTTTTCTAGATTCCGTCAATCATTTTACCTAATTGGAACGGTTTTTATGGTTTAGGCATGTAAGCATCCCATTTTAAAGTTTAGGAATTGAAGTGAGATGTCAGGAATAGTTTGAGGGGATAGTGTGGAATTTGCCCCTTTTAGAAATTTTAAAGTGACCGATTAAGAAAATTTTTGTTGGATTCTAATTGTAAATATAATAGCTTTATGTCCATTGGCTTGTGAGGGAAATGATGCATAGGGCGTCATTTTATATTTTACAAATTAAGAAAATAAAAAAAGTGCCATTTTGACTTCTTTTTGCTCCTACATATAGAGGAAATATCATGCAAAATGGTAAGAATCCTAAAGAAGTAGAAAATATGCATGAAATGTAGTAATTTGTCACATAAACAGGATCTAGAGCGTAAACAATTTCTAAGGGTCTAACGTTGGACTAGTCCATGTCTATAAGTTCTCACTAGCGTTGGACTAGTAAGAAATCGGAACAAAGAGCCACAACTAGCGTTGGACTAATGTGGTAACATCATACCTTTATTATAACTAAACAAATCATATAAAACATAGTAAAAGCAAGTAAACACATAATATCACATAAAACACATAGCACATAAGCATGATATTTAAATGCAAAGGCCCTAAGAAAGCGAGTAAACACATAAGCACACAATCATGCAAAACACACAAACAAATAAAAGCAAATAGAGACCTAACTATTACATTTGGGGACCCTAACTACAATCTATGGGGGGAAAGAATAAAATAATAAAATAACAACTTAACTATTACATATTCTATCTAAATACATGTCTTGAACCCCCTAACTATTACAAATTTGGCATTTAAATGCCTCTCAAATAATCAAAAATTAAATTAAAATAAATATATAAAATTAAAAACAAATAAAGTGCATAAATGAAGTAAAATAAAATAGAATAAAATAATATTCGAAAAACATGCAATTACACACATAAAATCACATAGGAGCACATAAAGAGATTTTAAATAATAATAAAAAGAAAATACCTCCCCATGAAGTAGTAGTTAATTGGGATTAGATTTAACCTATTTAAAGCTCCAAAAATCAACAAAGTAGTCAATGTACCAATTTAATTTACAAATAAAAGCAATAATATGTAAAGAAATGGAAATAAATCATGAAATTAAACAATTAAATCATTTAAATGAAAGTAGACAACCCATGCTTAAGAAATTAAAACAAGCAAGGACCTAAATGAAACAATTATAAAAGTTTTAAGGGTTAAATTATTATTATGGCTAAGATTAGAAGTCAAAAATAAAGCTTTAAAAATTAATGGAGTTCTACTAATTATCTCCTAAAATCAGAAAATAAACTTACTTAAAACATGGTTATATCATGAGAAGATGATTGACTTTCAAAAAGGATAAAATTGATTGATTTTCCCTATTTTTGGGCCATATTAGAATTAAGAATAAATTCAGGGGTCAAAATGAAATTTTAAAAAGGTTTCATGCATCTGGTTCGAAGAAGCTTTCTTCTTCGCTGGTTTCTTTCTGCAATTTTTCTTATTCAGCTAGAATATGCTCATGCGTCAAACGAAGCCTACTGATTCATCAACCAAACCCAAATGTTATAACCTCAAACCAACGTTGTTAACATCACCCAAAACACAATCGCCTATTCCCAGCAGATTCAATGATGCAACTGGATATGAAAAATGCAGCAAAGATGGAAAGAAAGAAACTTTGAATACCAATCAAACAACAAACAAACCACAAACTTCAAGCAAACCAAGAGCTCATGCAACCAAACAACGCATCTATCAACATTGCTGCAACAAGCCAAGAAGTTCGAGCTTGTTGCACCAAAGTTTCATGCTTAGTTTTCCTTTTAAGAACCTTGATGGACTCGACTATCATAAGGGATCTAAGAGAAAGAGCAGGACATCACATTCACGAAAAAAAAAAACATCAACATCGGTCACAACAATGAGTACCCGAACTATAAAGCAAGAAATCACAAGCAAACCCACCAAATCTTGAAACACAAATGAAGATTAATGGAAGTTTACCATGAATAAAGGACACAGTTGGATTACTTCTATCCTAGAAAGTGTTTTCGAACATGAAATAATCTCCAGAGAACGTGAAAAATGGTGAGGAACTCCTCCGACCCGCAACCCAGAAAATTGTAAGGAATGACAAGACGCTGTTTTTGAGCCCCGATTTGGATACCTTCTTGATGTTATTTCAAACAATTCTCTAAACAAAAGTTGGACCTCTGCTGAATTAGATGTCCTAGATCTCTTAAAACATCCAATAAGAAGCCGATTAAGTGGAGAAATTTGCCACCCAAAATGACGGAAAATCAGCCTGAACCCCAAAAATTTCTGCAAAAATTCTCTCTCCCCTCTGCTCTTTCTTTTATCTTCCTTTTCCTTTCGTTTCTTTTTGCTATTTTCCCTTTTCATCCCCTAGATGTTCCACAGATTCTCCCATTCTGGTTTCTTCCTTTTCCTTCCCCTTTTTCTCCCTTTTCCCTTTCCTTCTCTTTTCTTCTTACCCGAAGCTCTCTCTCTGGTTTTTTTTTTCTCTCAGTCTCTCTCTTTCTCCTTTTCTTTTCTCCCCCGCAGGCTCTCCCCGCAGTTTCTCTTGTTTCCTCCTTTCTTGTTTTCTCTCCTGCCCCTTCTCTCAATCTCTCTCTCTCTCGATTTTTTTTCCTTTTCCCTCTTGCCTTCTTCCTCAGCCGAAACCCTTTTCCTTCCCCTTTTTTTTCAGCCCCCCAAAGCTCCTTTTCTTGTTTCTTTTTTTGTTTTCCAGTTTTTTCCTCCAACCTCCACATGTCCTTACCACCTATCCTTTGAATGTTGTGATGTGCAAAATGCCAAAATCACATAGCTCATTTGCATGCATTCCACCTAGCTATCTTGCATGCGTTCCACATATTTTATTTTTTTGTTTTTTTCTTTTTATTATGTTTTTCAAAACAAATTTAGGGTAAACAAAATGTGAAATTTCTAATTGAAATTGTCTTGCAAATTTTCATTTATTTTGAAGAAATTAAATTTGAAAAGATTGAAAACAAATTTTTGTAAGACTTTTCTTTTTTTTTTTAAAATTATTTAAAAGAAAATGAACCTTAATCCAATAAAACTAGCTAACTATCATTTTATGAATTTTAATTATAAAATTAAATTAAATTAAATTAAAATTAAAATTAAATTAAATAGAATTGAAATTTTAGTGTCTACAGCAAGCTCAAAGACGCTTTCGACCCCAATTAATTTTTTTGATAGAAAATGTGGTAAATAAGTTGATTGAAATTGGGTTCATACGAAAAGTGTAGTACCCAACATGGATCTCGAGTATCGTTCCTGTGAAAAAGAAGAATGGACAAATACGAGTGTGTGTAGATTTTCGAGATTTGAATGAAACTTGTCCAAAAAATGATTTCTCACTCCCCATCACAGAATTGACAGTAGATGCTACAACGAAACACGAAGCACTATCTTTTCTCGATGGATTCTCTGGTTACAACCACACGCATGATAGCTAAAGATGAGAAACTCACTGTTTTTCGCACTCCTAAAGGAATTTATTATTATAAAGTAATACTGTTTGGATTGAAAAATGCCGGAACAATATACCAAAGGGCAGTGCAAAGAATTTTCGATGATATGCTTTATCGAAATGTGGAGTGCTACGTTGACGACCTTGTGTTGAAATCAAAAAAGCGAGAAGATCACATCCAAGACCTTCGAAAAATTTTTCAACACCTTCGAAGATATCAACTGAAAATGAATCATTTAAAGTGCGAATTTGGAGTCGCTTCTGGTTAGTTTCTCGGTTTCATCATTCATCAGCGAAAAATAGAAGTTAATCGATCTAAAATTAATGCCATTGTGAATATGCCTGAACCACTAAATATCCATAAATTGAAGAGTTTTCAAGAAAAATTGGCTTATATTCGGAGGTTTATCTCTAATTTGGCCGGATGGTGCCAATCCTTTAGTCGATTGATAAAAAAAAGGAGTACCCAAAAATGCTTTCGCAAGTATTAAGGGTTATCTCATGAGTCTTCCTGTGTTAGCTGCGCCAGTTCCCAGAAAGCCATTAATCCTTTACATTTTCGCTCAAGAACGATCGGTTGGAGCCTTACTTGCTCAAGAAAATGATGAATGCAAGGAGAATGCACTGTATTACTTGAGTCGCATGATGACATTAAATGAGTTGAATTATTCACCTATTAAGAAGTTGTGTTTGGCTTATATTTGTCATTCAAATATTAAAACATTATTTTCAAGTACACATTATCCAACTCATATCCAAAACTAACCCCATTAAATATGTCATGACACAACCAGTGCTACTAACCGTCTTGTAAGAAGGTGTCTTTAATTTTAACAACTTGAAATTATTTATGTACCTGTAAAGGCTGTCAAAGGACAAATATTAGCAAACTTTCTAGCTAATCATCCCATACCTGCCGAATGACAGTTGACTGATGAACTCCCCGATGAATAAGTATTTAAGGTCGAATCTCTGTGGTTGATGTATTTCGACGGGGCTGCTCACCGTGATGGAGCTGGTGCGAGAGTCATCTTTTATACGCCTCAGGCAGAATATTGTCGTACTTCTTCAATTTAATGCAGCGATGCTCAAACAATGTGGCCGAATATCAAGCATTAATTCTTGATTTTGAGATGGTTGTAGACATGAAACAATTGCATCTTAGGATCTACGGTGATTTCAAGTTGATGGTAAACCAACTTTTTGATATTTATAATGTTAAACTTGAATTAATCTCATATTATCATTATCCGAGACAACTCATGGGATATTTAGGCAATGTCACCATAGAGCATATCCCTTGAAAATTCAACCAACAAGTTGACTCTTTGGCAAGATTAGTGTCCATGCTCACTTTACCTTCTCATCGAAATCAAATCTCAATATGTCAAAATTGAATCATATCCCTAATGTTCGATGAACAAGATAATGGTGGGGGAGAAAATGCTTATCATATATACGTCCATGAGATTGAAAAGGAGGATTGGCGTCATCTCATCATTGATTACCTTAATCATGAAAAATTATCAAAAGATCCCAAGAAAAGGGTTAACATATGCAGTCGAGCGCCACGTTTCATTTATTATAAAGGGACGCTTTATCGAAAATCATTTGATGGAGTGTTTCTACGATGTCTTGGAGAAGATGAAACCATGCAAGCAATGGAGGAAGCTCAATCTGAGATATGTGGTGCTCATCAATTTGGTCCAAAATTATATTTTCGTATTAAGAGAATGGGATACTACTGGCTAACGATGGTGAAGGACTGCATCGATTTCGCTAGAAGATGTCAAACTTGTCAATTTCACGGCAATTTCATCCATCAACCTCCTGAACCATTGCACCCAACTGTGGGTTCTTGGCCATTTGATGTTTGGAATTTGGATATAGTTGGATCGCTTCTAAAATCTTCTGTGGATACATTTTTATTTTGGCAACAACAGACTACTTCTCAAAATGGGTTGAAGCAGTTCCTCTAAAAGAGATCAAGAAAGAGAATGTAGTAGATTTCATTCATTTGCACATTATTTACCGGTATAGAGTCCCAAGTTATATCATCACCGATAATGGTAAGTTTTTTTGTAATATATCAATGAATAAATTTTATGAAAAGTTTCTCTTCAAACAATACAATTCTTCCATGTACTACGCTGCTGCAAATTTAAAAGTACTTTTCTCTTAGAAAAAAAATAATAAGAGATAAGGGATGAAAAGTATTTTATTATTCATAAAAAGTTTCATTACATGAAAAAAATGATAAAAAAAAATTTTTAATGAAAATGATGAAAAGTCTAAATATCAAACTTATAATCAACTACAACTATTTTACATGTTTCGAGTGCGGATTTCATGTTTTCAAGTTCCTTCGCTGCATCATCAGTTAAGACGCTGGCATTCTCGATAGAAGAGAACTCATCATGCGTTTGGGTCATCTCAATTTGGATCTCTATAAAAGTTTCATACTTTTGATCGATAGTCGAGTTGATTTACGTACCTTGTCTCTCCAAATCAATAAGTTCCTGTTGAAGAACTTTCTTCCTATCTTCGATAGGTTGCAACTTTTCTTCAAGATTCTACAGATAACAAGTTAGTTCTTCTTCCTTTGTCTTAACTCTCCCGAATTATGCAATCACTTTAGAAAGAAGTTCTGTATGTGTCTCTTTACTCATCTTTTTCCATGATGAAGATGCCAAAATATCGTATGTCTCTGTCTTGGCAAACAATTCTATCAAAGAGTCTTTTAAAAAAAGATCATTGGTAGAATCTGTCCTTATGATTTCTATAATAATTTTCTTTGCGCACTCTTATAAAGAAGAGATTTGCTCGATAGGAGTGTCAAGAATCTGCCTGCGAAAATCCATCCACAAACTCTGCAAGTATTTCCTTCGATGCGTTTGGATCAATTTTTGCCCATGAAATTCTGAAATCAATGCTACCTTAGGCCTCTTTCGGATCTCGTGCGAACTAGTCAGCCCCTTCTTATGCATTGATGAGACACATCCACTGGTGGCAAATTGTTTTAGAATGCTGGCGACAACTTCGTCACCTTTATTGTTTGAAATTGCATCATCTGCTTCAAATTCAATCTGTGAATTGTTGCCAACATCTTCTTGGTGGAATTCAAGAAAAAAGGGCTAAAAAAAGTTTTAAAAAAATAAAATTTATAAGAGATAATATAAGCTTAATTATCTTAAGTGGTGACATTCTAACCAACAATAATGTAAAGGAAATCTCCTCTAAATCAGAAGACGTCCTCTTCTTTGATCGATTCCAATAGCGGTCTTGATTGCTACTACCACTTGCTAATGAATGGATTCCTTCTTGGATAAATCCCGTGTACTGAATTTGAGTTTCATCCTTTTCAATATTCTTGATAGAATCGGGATAATTCAACATTTCAATCTCGGCATTTTCTCCCATGAAAGTCATGGACAAAGATTTTGAAATTGTTGATGGCATCTTCTTTATTAAAGTCACTAATTTCGTCTCTTTGGTGACCGATTGAGAATCCTTTGAAGACTTATGTTTCGTGCTAATACTTTTCAAGCAAGTGTTTGTAATTTTGCCCTTCGACAAGGTAGATATCGTAGGATCTATTCCAATCTCTATAACTCCATTATGATACATTGATTCACTAACAGAGGTAATCTTGCCCTTCTTTGATGATTACTGAAGGATCTTAACGGTAAATTTAAAGAAAGTTGAAGAGACGCTATTTGACCGTGTTGACCACCAGACATCGTAGTCTTTTGTGATCAATGGATGCTTCCTATGCATAGGTATAGTCATCCGAGATTGCGTCTGCGTGCGAATTGAAAAATCCCATAATTGAATAGTCTCACCCAAAGTATAAGTGTGAGTGATTTCTTTCAAATTGTTTGGAATATCCTGATAGAAGCCGAACTGTCTACTAAATCTACAAGGATTATATTTTTCAATAATAAAAATATTGTCCTTACGTAGAGTTAAATGGCACGAGCATTGACTGATAAATTAACTCATAAGCCTTGATGATAAGGACCCGTTGTCGGCCAACACCTTTTCTTCATTCTCAGTCCAACACAATTTGGAAAGAATCAAAGGATTCACTTCTTTGAAGATTTCATCAGTTTCTGATTTACCATAAAATATTGTCATTTTCTCTCTCACTACTAAATCTTGTCATACGCGCGTGGTGATTGCTCACTTAGTTATTCACATAATATACGTCAAAGTATTGACCATTCCAAACATAGATGTAATGGATTGGAAAAACTACCCCACATTCTCCAAGATTAGGGACATAGAAGATCTCCATCAACCCATGATATATGCTCGCAAGGACGGGAATTGCAAGGAAAATTTTTTTTCCGGTGACTATTAAGCATGCAACCTTGAAGACACTTGGACGAATGTGATCGACTTTCTTACTTGGCAAAAAAAAACTTGCAAATCCAACACATTATGCTATGAATGTTGCAATATAGGTTTCCTTTCTCAAGAACCCTGAAATATCCAATGTGGCAAAAGGGATGTTGAAATCTTTTGTATCAGCAAGGTCATGAGGTTCTACGCTTCCAGAAGGGTTGTAGGTTAGTTTTGGTTTAGATATGATTTTGCTTCTATTCGCCCTGCTCAGAGGATCCCTATATCTAGCCTCTCCTTTGAACTAGAAACCGATCCAGTTTTTCATCCACACCCCTTGGTCATTCGCCCAAAGGTGGTAGTAAGTAGAAAAGAGATGCCTGCAACTCTCAGGGAGAAGTGACTTCCCTTTTTTGTCACAAGTGAGAAGTTCCTGTGCTGAAGGGACAACTTCATCAAAGAATGCGCCATCAATTGAAGGCCACCAAATCGATAAAAGTCCCAAAATGTAATGGACAACTCCCCAATAGACGTATAGAGTGTATTTGTGGAGAGACCAATATTTGAAGAAAGCTCACAAGATATTTTCACAATGGTCGTAGGAGAATCTCGACGCGCAGACGGCTTCAAACATGCAGGCACGTGTGAGCACCTCTTTATACCTTTCAAGGATGTCCTCGACCCATTCTCAATAGTGAGAAGTGAAGCACGTCTTGCCAAAGAAGGACAAAGGAATCTTCCAGGTAGTTTTGTCAATATTGAACCCCACAAACGGAAGTGTGAATTTGGTTATTTCTGAATTTTCATTGTGAAGCGATGAATTTAACACAACCACTTCCTCTTCCTTTGATGCGGTGGAGAAAGTCGATGGTGCTACAACTTCTTTAGTCAACTTGTTGGTCCAATCTTCAAGATGAAAGCATCCTTCAAAGGGTATAAAAGGCTCAACAAAGGTGCTGATTGCTGGCTTATTCACATATAATGACAAACTTTTCAATTGAAACCCTCCTCGTTTATCCATCAATGAGATATGTGGTAGTGGCGTGGTATAATCCTTAATTTGCATGGTTGATGAAATTTTGTAAAAAAAGAAAAATCAGGTGCTGAAAAGAAATTCTTACAAAATTTTGATAATCAAATTACCTAAGTGACAGTCTTTTGTCAAAGATCCTGAATTCGATACCCAAACTCGTCGATTGCTTTTTGCAAGAGGGCTAGCCTATAATGATTGAAGTCAAAAGCATTAACGAATAATATTTATTTGATGGGAAATAAGTGAGCCAAATATGACATTGAAGATTGGACTTGAATTGGAATCACGTTACAAGACTATATTATCCTATAAGTTCAAGACGCAACAGGCTCAGCATGCAAACCTAAAGTATTAGTCACATTAGATGCGACAAAGTGCATGCAAACTCCAAGTATTAGTCACACTCAGAGTAGCAAAGTGAATTAAAATAAGCACGCAAGCCATTAATATAAGAACATATGAATATCTATGAACAAGGGTTGAGATAATTACTTTCAAATTGCAGTGATAGCAGCAGCTAAATTTTTCAATGGCTCACATCTGATGGCATAGCAATTTAAAGATGACACGATGGGAGCAATTTGCAAAGAACGAGCAGCAGCAGCTTGATGATATCAGCGCAAAGAAAAAAACAAAGAGAGAGAGTTGGCTCTTGTTTTGATTGTGAGTAAATTGATGCCTCGGTCTTGAGTATTTATAATAGATGTGCGCCGCACATTCAAGAAGAATTCAAGTTGAAGAATATTCTAATTTGAATCGAAATAGATTTCTTTTCCCGCGGAGATTTAGTTAACAGGCCCGGGGGATTGGTCTTCTTTTGCAATTGGAAGTTGACCTCTTACAGATATAAGTCCTCATCGAAATATTTCCTAAGTTCCCAGGAATTGAGTTTGATTGAATTCGCAAAGGAAAAGAATTCTTGTGCGCATGATACATTGGCAAATGGAAAGCTACACGTGGGACGGTGGATGTAAAGTTTCAGTATGAAGTAATTTGATCTTGGGAATTGAAAGTACTGATACATTCAATCACCATTCCATACTATTAATTAAAGGCCTATGCAAGTCCACCCCTGGACTTTGGTTGGAAATCAATATTGTCTTGATCTTATGACATTCAAATTAAGTTGAAGGAAAAAAAAATGTCGGAACTTGTTCGTTCAAATACTCCATCAATTTCTTTTAGTATTCACAAACAAGTTTCAAGGGGGCATTTTGTACACAATGAAATTTTAATTAATTCTAAAAATTACCATTTGTCTATAAATTTTTTATGTGACTTATTTTTATCCAATTGGATATCGCCCCGTGTCAGGCACCCTTGGAAGTTTAGCTACGCGATATCCAATCCTGTCTCTGCACATGTCAAGATCAGTTGTTGCCACAAATTAAAATCGCCAGGATATCTCTGCCAATCAAATTATGCCGTGTCACATGTCTATATGACTTGGCAAAATTATGGATAAATATCTAAATAATTATTTTTTTATTAAAGAAATAATATTTAGGGTCATTTAATCCTTGTAAATGTCTTATTTACTGCAATAGCTTGTCCAATCAAATGGCGCCGCATCATATATTCCTACAAACTTGGCCAATCAAGGAACTATTTATTGATATTATCTCTTTATTAATAAATACAAAATGAAGAGATAATATTTAAATTGACATAGTTCTAATATAACTGCATGTCTTGCAAGACAAGTAGAGCGGCATACATGTTTTCAACCTCTACCTCATACTATGGTTATAAATAGGGGGGTCTCTCTACCAAGTCAGGGCAGATCAAGGAGACACATCTCATACGCTCAAGTCTTTTGAAGCTCCAAGCTACAAAGGCTGGCATCTTCAAGTTCTTCAAGTCTTCCATATATTAAAACTTGAATTTTCAAGTATCTTCTAAGTTCTTCAAATCTTCCTTATCAAGATTTGAAGGAATCAGTGGTGCATCCAAGAACAAGCTGCGAAACCCTTGACTTAGCGTTTGAAGAGAAGAATCGAAGGAAACTCTCTACAAGTTTGAGAAAATCCCGGAGATTGTACTCATCTATTTTCTTAAATTTATATATCGCATATTTGTCGTGTATTTTTCTTGTCGTTTTGCAGACTTGAAATTTTGTCGCGTACAGTTACAATATCAGGAATTAATTGAGATCATCAAGAAAGCATGGGAGGAACCACAAACAGGATCAAAAAAGTTCATGCTAGGAAGAAAGATAAAGGCTTGTAGGTTGGCTTTGAAAAACTGGAGTAAAAATCTGAAAAGCAATACTTATAAGGACATTGGCAGAATCAAACAGGAAATTCAACAACTAAAAAATAAATTCAAAGAGGGGATGCATCATAAGCTAAACTATCTGAATGATCAATTGAAAGAGGCAAACAATAGAGAGGAAAGATTCTGGGAGCAGAAAGCAAGGGCAAGCTGGTTAAAAGAAGAGGACAATAATACAAAATTTTTCTATTCCTGTGTAAATATCAGGAGAAGGAAAAACAAGATTTCAAAGCTCCAGAGGATGGATGACAGTTGGTGGAAAATGAGAAACAAATTGGGAAGTAGGTGGCTGACTATTACAGAGAGTTGTTGACAACCAGCAATCCAACAGAGTATGGGGAGATCTTAGGAGGAATTTCAAGGACAATAACTAACCAAATGAATAGGACCCTAATCAGGAAAGTCACAGAAGTTGAAATCAGAAAGGCCCTTTTCTTCATGTATCCTCACAAGGCCCCTGGGCCGAATGGTATGCCCCCTTTATTTTTTCAAAAATTTGGAATATAGTTAAAAGAGAGGTGATTGACATGGTTAGGCAGTTTTTCAATCAAAACTTCTTGCCTAAAGCTACAAATGAAACTTTGATCACCCTTATTCCAAAAAATGATGCTCCCATTAATCTCAATCAGTTTAGACCTATTAGTTTATGTAATGTGGTCTACAAAATCATTGCAAAAATTCTCATCAATAGGATGAAACCTCTCCTCTCAAATTGTATCAATCCTACCCAATCTGCTTTTATCCCTGATAGGCAAATCATAGATAACATCATTCTGGCTCATGAAAGCATCCATCATCTAAATAATAAGAGAAGAGGTAAAGATGGCTATATGGCCCCGAAATTAGACATGTCAAAAGCCTATGATAGAGTAAAGTGGAACTTTATTGCTGCGGTGATGGCTAAAATGGGTTTTTGCCCTATTTGGATTAAATGGATTGTCACTTGTATCAATTTTGTTTCCTTTTCTTTCAATATCAATGGTGATAAAAAAAAAAAAAAAGGCTATGTTGTAGAGGTATTAGACAAGGGGACATTCTATCCCCTTATCTTTTTATTATTTGCGCTGAAGGCCTCTCTAGTCTCTTTAACTAGGCCCTGGCAAGTCTTTCCCATCTTTTGTTTGCTGATGATTCCTTGATTTTCTGTAAAGCAAATGTAGGTGAGATTAAGGAAATAAGGAGGATCCTGAAAGTCTATGAAACCGCATCAGGATAGCAAATCAACTTGGAGAAATCAACGGCCCTCTTCAACAAGAACACAGACAGACAGAACTCAGAAGCCATCATGAGAGAACTGGAGGGAATCAAAGTAGTTGCTCAAGGTAAATACTTGGGGCTTCCTCTTGTGATAGGACGATCAAAAAATCAGGTCATGAGCTTCATTAGCGAGAGTTTCAAAAAGAAAATCCAAGGTTGGAAAGGAAAATTGCTGAGTCAAGCAGGAAAATAAGTTCTACTGAAGTCAGTGGTAATGGCCATGCTAGCCTATGCTATGTCAGTGTTCAAACCGCCAAAGAGCTTGTGCAAAGAGTTAAATTCCATCATGGCTAACTATTGGTGGGGGTAGCAAAAGAAACAAGAGGAAAATCCATTGGATGAGCTGGAACAAGTTGACAGAAACCAAAGCAAAGGGAGGATTAAGGTTTAGGGATCTAAAGGATTTCAACATGGCGTTACTAGCAAAGCAAGTTTGGAAATTCATCACAAAACCAAACTTGCTTGTTAGCAAGAGCATGAAGGCAAAATATTTTCTAAATATTTCTGTTTTACAGGCTACAAAGGCAGCAGGGGATTCATGGATTTGGCAAAGTATCCATAGCTCTATAGCCCTCATAGAAGAAGGAAGTAGAAAGAATGTGGGATATGGGGGAACAATCAATATCTGGGAGGATAGGTGGGTCACAAACTTGCTAGGAGGTAAAATTCAATTAGCCAAACCTACCAACTGTGACATCATTAGGGTGAAACAGCTGATCAAAGGACAACAGTGTGATCCAGGAATCAACAACGAGCTATTCTCTGAAGAGGAGAGCGTAGCCATTCAAAGCATCCCTTTAAGCCTTTATAGTGGAAGAGACAGAATGGGATGGAATTCCATAGGGTCAGGGATTTACACAATCAAAACAGGCTACTCTCTTTTAAAGGAAATGGCAAAAACCCATAAGTCAAGGAAGTCTGAATATGGCGGACAAAGTACAGAACTTAGCAAAGGATGATTTGGAAAAGACTTTGGGGACTCAATTTGATACATAAGATTAAACACTTCATCTAGAAGTGTCTCAATCAGTCCCTTCCAACAAATGAAGAAATTGCCACACGAACGGGGAAAGGGTGCAACGTTTGCAGAAGATGTGGAGAAGAAACAGAAACAATTGAACACTTATTCTTTTTCTACAGAAATGTCCAAGATAGTTGGAAACCATTCCCAATTCAGTGGGATGGATGTCTAGACTACCGGTGGAATTTTGGAAGATGGTAGAACCAACTACAAGAGGCTGCACAAAGGAACTAGGGTTCGGAACATATTGCCCTGACAGCAAACTTCCTATGGCACATATGGAAGACCAGAAATGAAGTCTGTTTCAATTCTAAGTTTCAAGAAAGCCACCATATAGTCACCAAAGCCCAATAAGAGTGGCTTGAATATGAAGAGGTAGTGAAAGAAGAAAGGAGCCCAACTTTGGACCCAAGCAACACAAGTTTATCCAGTATACCCACTGTGGAAACCCCAAGAGCAATGTGTTTGTCCACCAGTGGAACTGTTGATAGAGTGAGAAAAAGGGTAGGACTAGGCATAGTAGCCAGAGATAACAGTAGGAAGCTAACAGCGACAAGGGCGATTCCTTTGATTTTCAGTAGGGATAGGATCTTAACCATGGTTCGAAGACTGGGCCGAGACCGAGACGTCTCGGCTGAGTCGTCACCGTCTCGGCCTAGGCCGAGACGATACCGCGACGAATCGAGACCGAGATACTCGTCTCGCCGAGAAATCGGCCGAGATGTCACCGCGACGGGTTGTCACGGTCGAGTCACCCCGAGTCATCCCGAGTCAAGGTGAATTTAACAAAAAATCTTTAGAAAAAAAGCAAAAAAAAGGATTAAAAAAGGGAAATTCGAGGACCTCTCTACTGCCTATATCGAACCATGGCTAGTACTGATGATCCTTCATACGGGGAAAGAAATGCGAGTGATGGACAAGTTATAAAAGACTTCGTGGGGCCTTCTTTAGATTAATCATAGTGGTTCCCTATTCTATTTCCAGACATAATTGGAACAAGCTCACCGGACATAATTGGGAGAAGCACTGGGACCGCAGCTCAATTACATTGACCCTTGGAGTAAAAACTACAGCTAGATCCTAACACATGAGAAGGAGAAGTCAAAGGTTGAAATCATTCATTGGGAAATAGAAACAAATTTGCCACAGTACTATCACGTGAAAAGATGCGTTTTCTTTTCCACCTTGGAGGTGTACTACCTTCACTTTACTTTGAAGGTACTACCTTCACTTTACTTTGAAGGTACTACCTTCACTTTACTTTGAAGGTACTACCTTCACTTTACTTTGAAGGTACTACCTTGAATTTGCCACGTTAAACATACTACCTTCACTTTACTTTTCTTTTCTTAGTATTGTCTGATTCCCTAAGCTCTTTTGCTTTGTTTTCGAACTTTCAGGCAGACTTGGTTCTTATTTGTTAGCTCTAAATGAGAAGACATATGAGTAGGCAGAAGTAAGCACTGCGGGAAATCCTCCGGGCAGCTACAAGGAACCTGGGATTGGTTGGATGCCCAGTTATCTCTGTGCAATTAGTTTCATTGATCTTTTTGTGTTGATTCCACTCCGAAAGGTACATGTTCACGAATGTATATGACATTTGTCTTTATTGTTGGTTTTGTTCATTTTCCTATATCTTTTGTTCATCAGATCTGCTGCAATTTGTTAATTTTAACATTTTTTTTGGTCAAGTTTCTAAAATTTTAATGCCAACAAGTCCAGATTTGCAAACAAGAAAAAAGAATCAATAAAATCGCAGAAGTTCCACATATAACTCTTAATCAGGTCATTATCTTTCTTTTTTTTTTTGCCATTACAAACTATGGGACAATGGATAAGTTACATTGCAGAAGTCGTAGAGATTTTCTTTAGTGGGTCGGTAGACAATTTCAAGCATTGATTGAAAGTGTAACAGAATAGAGCCGTTGCATTGGCTCTACTTAAAGTTTAGAATGTGATTCCTTCGTATGGCACTAGCTGATGCAATAGGACTAGTTTCTTGTGTTTTGGTGGAATTGCTTTTCAGCTGATGCAATAGGACTAGTTTCTTGTGTTTTGGTGGAATTGTTTTTCAGGAAGTCTGTCTGTCTGGTTTTTGTTTTACAGCTTGACATTTTTTAAGGTGATTTACTTTACATGTTATTTAACTCCTGAGATTGCCTTGTTTCGTGAAAATGTAAACATTAAATATTTGGATCGGTCAAGCTTTCAAGTTTGTGTTTTCCCCCTTCCGGCTTCGGCTACGTACTCCTGTATCATCGTTGATTGGACTAATAGTGTTGCAGAACGTAGTAATCCTTTCCGTTTCCTTCAATTCTTCTTCATGGTAACTTAACTCTGTCTTCTTGCCGAGCTTTGGAATTCCAGAGTCTTCATGAGAGTGGGGGCATAAGTACTGATGGTTTTGCAATGTGTAGACTAAATAGCAGTAAAGAGATGAATAAAGCGAGGGAGGGGAAATGGGAGGTGAGTCCCAAGGTTTTGGGTGAAAGGGAAGCAGAAAGAAATGGAGTGGATTTGTTTACAGCTAGAATGAGGTGGTGGATTCTCATCTGAGGGCAATCACGACATTATTGCTTTGCTCATGTGTTGTTCAGTTGATGCCAGTAGGGAATTCTTGGGGGCCTAGGTTGTTGAATAGCTGGCCGTCCTGCTCTTCCCTCCTGCTGATAGGTATCCCCAGGTGGAAATTAGCAATCTGCATTCACAAGTGACTCCAAAGCGTGAGTAAATCGCGTCTTTTTACCGGCTTTTTAATGGTTAGCAATCTTGGAGGTTGGATTTGTACTTTGTTTACTAATCCATTGCGATGCTTACTAAATTATTCTTTTTTCCAAGAATAATTTTTCCTCTATAAATTTAGTAATCCTTATGTATAAAACAAAAACTTTTGTAATTCTTGGACGACTAGGTTGCAAAGTGAGTGAAAAATCATGTGTAGTTATATATATATATATATATATATATATATGATGGTTAACAAAGAAATTGAAGAGATATGAGAATTGCTTCCACTGTACGTGTATATTTTTGTGCTAATAGAGAGGGACATTTAGTATTATCTTCCAACTTATTATAATACATAATCATCCTGGTGATCATGATCATGAACTAAAAACTATAGGAAGATGGAGAGCTAAATTATATGTTTAAGTTAATCACCCATCAACAAACAAAATGCCGAAGTTCTTATAATAAATGAAAAAATGATCATTGTTGCAGGTTTACATTATAGATTAGATGTTTAACTTACTAATATAATAAAAATAAATTATTATAATTATAAAATGTTAGAAACTGCTTGTTGTATTTTTTTTTCATATATCTTTAATTATTTTGTGATGTATTAACCATTTATATTGATATGTGTAATAGTTACAATGACGAGCAAGGATATTGGTTGGGAACATGGTAAACCCGTGGGAGGGAATAGAAAAATTGTGAGATGCAATTATTGTGGAAAAATAATGCATGGTGGCATTACAAGGTTGAAAGAACATGTCGGTCATGTCATAGGACAAGTTGAGCCTTGTCCAAGGGCCTCAAGTGAAGTTAGAGATTTAATGAAAATGCATCTAAAGATTGGTAAGATTCAAAGAGCTACAATAAAACAGAAAAAAGAAGAAATATTGAATTCTTTCCAACAAGAAAGTATGCATGGTAATTTCAACATGGTTGGCGACGAGGAGGACGAAGCCTTTTTTGAAATTGATGAAGAAAGTCGGATGGCGTTGGAAAAAAAACAAATGAAGCAAGCAATTAGAGAGAGCCAATACTTGCAATTTTTAGACGAACAACGAAGGCATTCGGTATCTGGGAGTCGACCTTCTATGTTTATGTCAGGTATGATTTGTAAACTAAAATATTATAACAAATTTGATACTATTTTATTAAATATAATTACATAAAGTTGCAATTTAGTCATTCATTTTTTATTTGTTAAATATTGTGAATTTTAGGGAATATGGGTGTTGGCACTTCAAACCCAACGACTTCTGAAAATAAAAGAGGATTGTCACGTAATTTCAGTGTCAGACAAGCAGATGAAATGACAAGCAGAGGAATTGAATCACATATGTTTCCTTCGAAACAAAAATCAGTCAAATTAATGTTTGCGAAGGAAAATATAAAAAGAGTTGGTAAGGCAGTTTCAAAGTTTTTTCATTTCAATGCTATACCATTTCATGCAGCTGACAATCCTTATTATCAATCGATGATTGATGAAATTGCCAAAGCTGGTTCTGGTATTAAAGGCCCTTCAGCTTATCAAATTGGAAATGAATATTTAGATGAAGAATTTGAAGAGCTTGAGAAATATCTTCGAGATATTTATGATAAATTTTCAACTTTTGGTTGTACACTTATGTGTGATGGGTGGAGCACTCGTACAAAACATCCAATAATAAATTTTATGGTATACTGTGATAGGCACATGATATACCATAGTTCAGTTGATTGTACCAATATTAAGAAAACTGCTGAATATATTTTCAAGTTAATGGATGAGGTAGTAGAGGTTGTGGGGGAAAAAAATGTTGTGCAAGTTGTGACAGATAGTGAATCTAGTATGAAAGCTGCTGGACAACTGTTGATGAAAAAAAGAAAAAATCTTTTCTGGTCACCTTGCGCTGCGCATTGTATAGATTTGATGTTGGAGGATATTGGCAAAATGGATAATGTAAAAGAAACTATTGCTCAGGGGAAGAAGATAACAAGTTTCATATATAACAGTGACAAAGTAGTGAATCTGATGAAGACATATACAAAAAAAAAGGGAACTGCTACGTCCAGGTATCACTAGATTTGCAACTGAATTCATTTCTATGGAAAGTCTTCTTCGGCATTGTACAGAACTGAAAAGAATGTGCACCTCAGATGAATGTGCAGAGTTTAATAACACTACCAAGAGAAAAGCAGAAGCTATTAAAGTAGCTGAGTTGATATTGTCAGAGAAGTTTTGGAAAAAAGTTAGAAATGTGTGTGCAATAATGGAGCCACTGGTCAAAGTTTTAAAAACTATTGATCAAGATAATAAGCCAACATTGCCAATTATTTATGAGGCAATGGATAGAGCAAAAATAGCTATTCAAAAGTCGGTGAAATCTTGGAAAACAATTTGGGAAGTGATTGATAATAGATGGTACAATCAACTTCATCGGGATTTACATGCGGCAGGTAATTTAAAATATTACATCCAATTTAAATATGTAATATTTATTTATTTATTTTCTAATTTTGTTATTTTATTGTATTTAGCATATTTTTTGAACCCGATTCTTCAATATTCTGGAACTTGTGAGTTTAATCTGGATGAAGTTCGAAGAGGGTTAAAGAACGTCATTGCAAAGTTGGAGCCAAATTTAGATGCACAAGTTGATTCAATAAATGAGGTATTCTTTTGATTATTTTATTTATTTATATTAATCAACAAATTTTAAAATTTTAACACTTGTGTATACATTATTTTTGTAGATCAAAATTTTTGCAGACAAAAAGGGAGGCTTTGGAAGTGCTATTGCAGCAAGAGCATTACCAAAATCTTTACCAGGTTTCAACTTAATTCATACTTACATAAACATCCAAATCATATAAATGAAGTTAATATTTTTATAATATTAAAATAATAATAATAAATGAATGTTATTATTACTTTGTTTGTTTAGCTGAATGGTGGCTTAACTACGGTGAAGATGCGCCAAATTTAAGGAATATTGCAGTGAAAATATTGAGTCAAACCTGCACATCCTCTGGTTGTGAGCGAAATTGGAGTACATGGTCATTAATTCATACAAAACTACGCAACCGTTTGGCAGTTAAAAAATTGCATAAATTAGTTTTTGTGCATTACAATATGCGATTGAAGGTGAAAAATTTGATGCATCAAAGAGATACTGATGATTTCTACAACCCAATTGACTTGAATCACATTTTTCACCAAGATGATATATTGGATGATTGGATAAGAGAAAATGAACAACCCACATTGCCTGAAGATAATCTGGATTGGTTGGATAAGGGCATTCATCAAACTGAATCAGAAAGTAGTGAATATCAAGAACATGACAACGATGGTTTTGGTGATACATTGTCCCAATATATTACCAAAAGAAATAAGAAAGGTCTTGCTGCATCCTCAAGTAGGAAACAAAAAAGTAAGACTAAACAAACCAGTAAGCAGACTGTTCCGTCATCTTCAAATAAAAGTGACAGCAGTAATGATGATGATGACAATGGTGACAATGGAGATGGAGGGAACAATTCTTCCAGGCATAGTGGTTACAATCGAGATAGCCAACAACCAGGAGGTATGTCATGGGCTCAAGGACAAGATAATTATTATGCCACTCAAGATACTGATCATGGCTATCGTCATGGTATAGAAGCACAGCGTCAATTCCTCAATGATTTAACTCAATTTTCAAGTGAGGATACTTTCTCTCACTATTCAGGGTCACAAAGATATAGAGGAGTCAATGATCAGATGTAAAATTTGGGTATATACTCAACTTATGAGCATGAATCTAATCAAAACCGTAGTACTAGTCAATTGGGATATGGCTATGACCAATCATATGGAATCACTCCTGACTATTACAGTGGATATCGGCCATTTGACAGACCTGGACAGGTTGAAAGGTCTACTAGCATTCATGGTAGTGGATACTATGAAAAAGAAATAGATAAGTCTCATGATGGTTCTTCTTTTGATTCCAATAACATTGGATTTTATGGTCATGATTCTACTGCATCATATGGTACCAGCGATAGTGTTAACTATCGAGGGTTTGGATACTACCATCAACAAATCATCTCCAATCCAGAAGTTCTTCCGTCCAATGATTATAGAACATCTAGTCAATCCTCACATCCAGCAAATACACCAGATAACTCGTTTACACTACCTACTCAAGGTCCTATGCCACTTCCACATCTGTTTTACCATTCATCGACCAATGAGGATGATTTTGAACCACATCGTCATTCTACTTGGTATTAACAGGTACGAAAATATAAAGTACTAGTATATCTTTTTACATATTTACCTTTTATCTAATATGATTTCTTTTTATTTTTGGCAGGAGATTGATCAAAATATTCCAACTTTATGCTATAAATAAATCTTTAGTTTGTATTTTTAATGGTTGATATTACTTTTGCAATTATTAGTTTTAAAATTGTGGTCTATGTTATTTTGATTTTATTTGTGATGCCATTGTTTTAAATAATTAAAAGTACTTATCGTGTGTAATATGTATAAAAATAGTACATTTTACAAATTTTCTTTTGTTATTTTTTATTATTTTTGTTTAGCATACTTTTTTTTATATTATTAACAGTTTTTAGAATATTAAATTCTTTAAAATTTGCGTCTCACCGAGACTGTGACCGATATGCTGAGACCGATGTGGAACGTTCCGGGCCGCGACTGCGACCGCGACCGCGACTTTGAACCATGATCTTAACAGAAGCTTTAGCAATTCGTGCAGGACTACTATTTGCAATGGAGAAACAGTGGGCTTCTTTAGAGATCCAATCTGAGTGTAAAGCCTTGACAGATAGACTTAATGACGAGGCTGAAGAAGAATCCCAGCTCGCAATAATCATTAGAGATATAAAGCAACTTCAAGCATCCTTTCGAAGTGTAAATTCTCTTTAGTTAGTCAGCAGAAAGATAGAGTTAGTTTTAAACTCGCAAAATTTGCAACCAAACTGATACTTGATGTTAAATGGGAAAGAACCTTCCCCTTGTGGCTCAAACGAGCATCATAGTTCTAATGGAGCAGTTGCTCCCTTTTGTATACTGTTGTAAAGGCATTAATTATTTAATAGAAAAGTAAGCGACATTTTGGCAAAAAAAAATACCTAAACTCTCAGAAGTATTTCTCGTGATTATAGTAATGCTCCCAAAGCTCACATGAAGCACTGATTTTGGTGCCTGATTGTCAAGCCGCTTTATGCAGCTTTTATTTTCTTCCCACAAGCTATTCGAATTTGAGTTTGAGTTGTTTGAGTTTGCTCCCAAGAATTGGAGCTAGTCTTTAAATGTGCATGGAGCAGTCCAACGGTGTATAAGTTCGGAGAGTGAGTTTAAACATGAGATAGTATTAGACCCTTCTAGATCTTCAAATGTATTGAGCATGAGACCTTTGGCTCGGGTATTTGTGGAATTCTTTAAACAGCAAATTAAAATTTGGACTAGTTAGGTCACCAACACGGTAGCAATTAGGTCAATCACCACGCCTTAAAAATCCTTTCATGTCCTTTACATTTTCTATTGGCATATTCGTGTCATCTCCTACAAAAAAATTTTCAATATTTGCAATTTTCGTACATGATTGGAAAAATGGAAGCGAGCATTTTATTTCTCTTTTCAATTTTCAACTCACTGGAGTTTTATTATGTCATATGCATTTATGTTGGTTTTAAAAAGAAATTTGTATGTTATGCCTATAAATTTCTAGTGGATCTACAAAACGTGATGAATGCAACGAATAAAAATGGAAAATTTCAGCAGAGTTTTGGAGACATTAGATATTTAGCCCATTGCAAAAGAGGAAGTCTGATAAAGGATTTTGTAGCTTTTTAGCGCAATCTCAACTTGTTGAATACTCCCAGAGCATCCATGTCAAAAACAGTAAACTTGACAGTGAAGTGTTTGACTGCGGTTGACTTAAGTAGTTACAGTCGGTAGCTTTATGCTGCATGCTCTATCTCGAGATTATTATCCCAAACTTAGTATTAACCATTATTGAAAGTACGAGAAATGTTATTGTTAACTTGTTATTATGATTTCACTTATATTCTTAAGATTAATTTTTATACATTGTTAGTATAGAGATTTTTTAACAAGCATATTGCCATATTGTTACTATTCAAATTTTAAATTCAATTTTTGCTCATGTATCATATATCTATACTTGATTGGGTAGAAAATCTTTATACAGAATTACAGATAGTGTATATGACATTAATCATATATTCTTTTGCTACATAATATTTAACATTTTCTGCTAGTTGAATAATATTGAGTGAGTATTTTGATTATCATTCCAATCTTGAAAATCTTCATTAGAACATTTATTTTGTCATATCCTTGGCTAGAGATAAAGTTACAATAATGCTGCAAGTTTCGAGTCAACAAAAGCATTTTGAGTCACTATACAATCAAGGGACATATTGAAAGTTACCTCGTTAGGAGTCTACTGGCAAATCTACCTTTTTTATCCATGCGTTGAATTTTTTTTTTTTTTTTTTTTGGCATTGAAAAGTGATGTGCATGCAGACAGCTTGATAATAGTGGTTTAAAGAAATCAACTTTAGAGTTTATGAGAAGAAGCACTATATTATATCCCCATCAATATGTTTCTTTTGCAATTAAAGGATTTGATTCCGAATTTTTTTTTAATCCTCTACTAGTTTCAAAGATTTTGGCAGGTTTATCATCTTAAGGATACATAATATTATGAGTAAATCTTATATATATTGACAGTGTATACACTATCAATATATATAAGATTTACTCACTGTCACCGTTAGATCTATGTCATATGTGCAAAAGTTGAATTTTAAATTCAAATTTTGGATATTTATCATTCATCCAACGTTGACAGTATATACACTATCAGTGAAGAAAAGATTAATCCTAATATTATTAGTATTGACAACTTACTTGAAACTTTAGTTTTTCATTACTCGAGTAACTGCAATTCGGAAGATTTTAGCAGTTATGAAATATCTCAAAATTATTGCCCCAAAGTAATTAGAACTAGTGGTTAAGGTACAATCAATGTGCAAGCTACTAATAAAAAATATATTAAAATTGCATGCTATTATTTTTTCTGTTGAAAATAGTAATTTAAAATAGTTAAACTGTTATAGTATTTTAAACTGTTATAGTATTTCGAAAAAAAAGTGGTTGTTTTTTGTCAGGGAAGTGCTGGTTAATGCAAAAGATATTAAGTGATTGTAAGAAGGTGAGTAGTTAAAATGATATAATTCTCTTTAGAAATAAAAGTAAATTCGGCAATATATTAAATGATACAATTTGTTTATACCAAACCCCTCCCTTCTCCCTTTATATTTAGTAAAATAGTACATGATAACAGTTATGTTCTAAAGCACCATAGTTTTGATATTTTAACTTGCTTCCCTTTGTTACAAGAGTCGCACACAATTTTGTGAAATTAAGTAGTATAAAAATCATCGAGCATATTCATCATTTTTTTAGTCTTCACAGTTTACAATTGGACTATATTCCTCAAATCTTTTGCTGCAGATAGAGTTCAAAGAAGTCTTGCAAGTACTATACTCCACCTCAAATAGTTTGAATTATGACACATATACGTGGATGTAGGAATAAAGGTTTCCGTTATTCTTTGCCCATTGACACGTTTTTCTTACTTGCAAGGTCGTTCTCTTTATTGTGCCAAGATTAAAAAAAAAAAGTTTTGTAAGCTATTAATTAATTTGGTAAGAAACATGAATATTTCAATGTATTTATTAAAGATCTTCGCGCAAAGTTTGGGGTCAAAGCCTTTTACAATCACCAATCTCAATTGTATAGTGCAGTGTAGACAGTAATATAACACATGTGAACACTAATACAACAAATGTCGACATTAAAACAATAACATGTAACAATAGAATAAATTTTGACACTTCTTCAAAATTATATCTCCAAATCAATCTCATCTACCCAATTTCAAATTGAATGCATCCCTAACATTAACTGCACCAAACAACCAAACTACAATTGTATGAGCCTCCAATCTTAAAATTTGAATCTCGTCTTAGAACAAAGAATATATTTGAATTCCATAAGGAGCAACCTGAAAATTAATCCTAGTATGAGGCATTTAAATTTTATCGAGTTAATTACATTTACCTCCCTTGAGGTTTGTCCATATTACCAAACAAACCTTATGGTTAAATCAAATAACATTCAACTCCTTTGACTGCCCAAACGTTTATCAATAAGTCTCTTGCCGTTATCAACCGTTAATAATTATAGTGACATCAGCAAAGGAGAAGTTGTGGAGCCCCATAATGCCCTTATCTTCCCGGTAACATATGGCCTTTTTTTCCACCCAACTTTTTATTTTACCCATAAAAATCTTCTTCCATTCTTTCTCACAACCAATCCTTATCAATCCTACCCCCACAATACCGTTCTCTCCATTACCACCTTTATCAACATCCACCAGAAAATTCTAAACTTCAACTCCATATTTTCCCAACCAAGCCAATAAGAAATCCCTTTGCAAGGCAATCTGCCCAAATTGTTCTCTCCTCTTAATTCTTGCAAGATAGATCAAGATTGTAGAAAGGAAAAAGTGCATTTGTTTGCTCGCTTTTTGATAAGAATTCGGCAAGTAGTGAATGGGTGAAAATAGCAATCAGATTAGAGGCCAAAAGAACATGATGGTGGTACTAAAAATACCTACCAATACTAGCTGTCAATGCTGCTACAACTGCAGTCATCTACTCTTTGCTCCACGAAATGCCGCATAGAAGTGATCTTTGGGTTTAGGAAGATGGCTTTTGTGAAATTATAGTTTTCTTAAGTTTTTGTGAGTTTGGAGAATTGGAGCGATGTGGTTTCTTCAAATGGGATTTCTAGTAATTCCACATATACTACAAGTATCTAGGTAGCATGTTCTATTGTTCCCTGAGTTATTGATGATGAAGATTGCATTCTTTTTTCTTTTTTTTTTCCCTTAATCTAGAGTTGGAATCATAGGGTCTGGACTATGGATCCTTGCATTGAAGTTGAATTTTGGATGCAGTTCCCATGATGTCCCTAAATCTTTAACTTTCCGTCATGTGAATTTTTGACATCGTTGATGTACAACCAAGTGATGATATCTTATCATTTTTGGAAGAGATTTAGGTGAAATTGCCACCAGAGCTAGGCAAACAGATTTTTGTTCGTTTTTTTTATCCCCAAATTAAGAACATCTTAAGTGGCAATTTCGACTTTTCACTAAATTCGTCAAGCTCAATTAACAGAAGTTACCATGAAGGGGGTATTGGTTATTTGGCCAAACCATAAGGTTTATTTAGTAATATGGATAAACCTCAAGGGAGGTAAATGTAATTAACCCAAAATTTATCCTAATCTCCGAGATCCTATTAATGGAGGTTTATCACGAGATTATTGCTTACTCCTTGTTGGCAGATTATTGTAACCATAGGATTTAACTTGTTATCTATAGCTACGTGTTGAAGTTTCGTATAAGTAGGTTAGAGTATAAGCTAGCATTTTTGGTTGTTCCTTCAACCTTGAAAATCTTCATTGGATTTTCTAATTGTGCCTCATGCTTGGTTATTCCACCTTAAAAAAAAAAAAATTTTTGAGTTATCCCATATAACGTTGGATGTAATGAAATATATATTATTCATTATTTGCATAAAGACAAGCTCTCCTAATATAGGAGATAATTATGTATAGTTGTACCATCCATGATCAACAAGCTTTCATGTTTTTGGAGAAATGTGAAAGAACAATTTAGCCACATATGATTTCTTGACGTATGAAGTTAAACAGGTTTTGCTCAATGCATTAGAGCTTCAATTGGAAATGGTCATGTTGTTCCTCTTTTCTATGTTCATGTTGAAGTTGTATACGTTGCCTTGCCTCTATTTTTAGTGGATTAATGAAGTTCTAAGGTAGCAGTGAATTGAAGTGGGTAGTTTTGAGTTTTTGAGAGCCTTTGAATACAATGCAATGGAATAAGCAATGTTTTCATGAATCTCTATGCGGATAGTTCAAAACTTGCACAGAAAAAACTTCTTAAAGCTTTCAAAAACAAAAAACAAAAAAAAAACATTTTTGTACCTTTTCAAAGAGATTCAGCAGTTGGACCCCAATTATGCCCTAGGACTTCAAATGGATACATACAATGTAACAATGTTTTTTCATGCTATAAGAGAGTATAAAGAACCATTTTATGAATGAGATACTGAAATTATACACAGAAGCTAGATTGCCTAGATCAGCATTCACATGTTAGCAATGGCATTCACCTATTGATTAGCCCCATATATCACACAAAATCTTTATGACTTTGAATATTTTTTTATGACTTTGAATATGAAAGGACTAAAAGTCCTTTCACAATAGAGAAAAATAGAAAACATAAACAAACACTACCAGTTAGAAATGCACTGAAACACAGTCGCTGGATCATATTGCCAAATTGCTATTTAATAAATCTTTTAGGTAATTTATAAAGGGATGAAATTTGTGGTAGCACAAATGGCATGAAGTGTTTCATTATTTATCCTGAGGAAATAAATATAATGTCTAACTTCATACACATTATGTGCAATTTATGATACTTGGATTATCAGCATTAACATAATTGATTTCTTTGCTCAAACCAGACATTCAGTTCCTGAGTCTTTACTATAGATGCAAGACAGTACAAAATTCCAAATGAGAGAACTATTATCCTCAAAAAGTACTCAAAAGGATTACTAGATGTCAGTCAATATATATTTACAAGAATTAAAAAATATCATTGACTAGAAAACAATAAGCTGTTTACAAGAAGTGCTTTTTTTTTCTATAAGATTATAACGAGTATATCCATATAAACAACTAATTTTGCAGATCAGGTGAATATAACGAAAAAGAAGTATCCATATTTGCCTGATGCTGACAAATAGCTACACATCCAAAAAGTTTTAGTACCCTACAAGGAGAAATTTGTTTCACTTTTTTGCCAAAAAAAAAAAAGGAATCTCGAGTGAACAATCATATAGTCAGACAAACTCCAACTTTCCTTGGAAGCGAGTTCATCTTGTTCTTCACCTGCTGAGTACTGACAGTCACATATGTGCCTTGTGTACTGATAGCAGGGAAAAACAGACATGGTATGCACAAAAAGAAAGAATCAAGCAAACATGGTAACCCATCAAGCGTTCCGGCATAAGCAAATATCTTCAATCTAATTAGGCACAAACACAATAGGCATTGATCAAGGAAAATGGCAGATATATTTCAAACATAATAGTGAGGAATGCTTCGTCAAAGTCAGTAGTTATACAAACTCATTCTTGCTATGCATCATGGCCATATCCAACTTTAGCCGATGATTCATCTCGGGTGTCACACCAATTTAGGATCAGCAATGATGTTGCTGCAAATTTCCTTTTTCCTCGACAAGAAGAATCATGAAGAAGAAACAAATTTCCTTTCATTTTTTTGGGAAATAAAAGTCAAAATTGATTGCTGCTACAAAAATGCTCATTCATATCATGAATGTTAAAACATGGACATGTCCACACATCGTATTCTTCCTCTATGTTAGTCAAAATTAAGAATAATATAACGTGCCTTGCTTTTCTCATGAGAGTTTCAAAGAATGCACAGCCACACCATTCCGAGCTACAGGAATACGATCCCATCTTCCCAAGCGGGGCTCCTACACAATACAAATGCTTCCATGTTATACTGATGGTGCTTTTACCATTCAGCAAGTAAATACTAAAATGAGGCCATGACAATAGTGAACAAATATTTCCAAGTGAAACTAAGTTAGTTCCCAGTCACTTTGGTCACAACAAATATCATCTAAACTCAAATAAGAATAAAGCATCTATTTCATACACAAAGTAAGTGTTAGGTTCATGAGTAAAGGGTTAGTCCCACATTGGTCCGAGAGATAGAGAAAGAGCGGTTAATATGTAAGTAAGGGCCCGAGACCTAATAGCTTAAGCTTTTGGGTCAAAGTTGGGTTCCTGACTTACATATTGGGCTCTTCGGTGGGGTCTCTCGAGGTGTTTCTCCCTAACAGTAAGCAGAAGCTTATTGAAACAGTTGAGAAAGAAACCATGAGTGCCAAGATCCCAAGTCAATCTTCTGATTTTACAGTGTTCTGGAACTAATGATACTGCATTATCCCAACCCCTTTTATGTTCATAAATAACCTCTTCAGGCTTCAAGCATAATTCTGATTTTTTATCTTTTTTCTCATAGAACTCTTTAACACTAATGGGATTTTTATTGTCATTCTTATGGAACTTCTTCTGTCTGACTATGATCATGGTCATCCTCCAAATGAAACGGATCCCTAGCTTATAACTTGTATTTGTGCATACGCAGATAGAGAAACATGATATATTATACATCATAACAACCGTTGTAGAACAAAAATCCAACTCTCCAATCTTCTTGATTCAAGGTCATTCAGGCTCAATCATCTGCAGATGAGGACATAACCTATCTATTCAGTAGAGAGAGAAACAAAACAATTCACCAACAAATTTTGATCATTGATCAGGCTTTGGCCTTTTCCACCTACCACAATAATGTGTTTGCCTTAAACTCATAAGAGGAAGCCAAGCACGTTCTATATTAGATTAGCAATCAAATTACTTCAAACAGACATTTGTACAGCATGAAGACTATTTCATAAATGATAAGGAAATTTGAATCCGAAACTATTGAGAGTGAAACAAGGAAAAAACGTACCTGTCCAACACCAGCAACCAGGAAGCGCCCAGATTTGGCAAAAGCTAGAGAATTTACAAATCCAACCTACAACAGCACATAGCTTTAGAAAACTAAAGCAGGAGACCTTGATATTACTCATCGCACAAGAAGTAAAAGTTTTGCAGTAAATCACTAAAAAATTTGTCATATCAAAGCAATATGTTTAATCAGAGAAAACAAGGCAGGAAACACATCATGAAGCACTAAATCCTGAGATTCCCCACGCATAAATTAACTAATCAACTATGGTTAAGTCATCTAATAGACAAGCCTTTTGGATCGGAATATCAAAGACCAGTTGATAACATATCTCACAAAAGCTGGAATGTTTATTTTGAATTCAGAGACAGATAAGGATTATTTGTCAAGACAAGCTCGGCAGATGCTTTGGGAGTTCAGGGATGTAAAAAGCAGAGGTTGGACAATTCAGGGATATCCAGCCAAGCAAAAAGCAGTTATCTAACCGCCACTGATAATCTTTTGAGTTAAATCATTTTTGGAAAAAGGGAAAAAATGTTCTTTAAGGCCAGGAGCATTGGACACACACTAGGAGCATTGGACACTAATCAATAAGCAAGCGCATTGGACACCATCAATAGGCAATAACTGCATTAGTGTTTTTGCATATAAACACTTCGCAACTGTAATATGCATAAAGGTAGATTGGCTCACGCGAGAAACTACCTATTTCGGTTGAAAATCAGGATGGGAGGCCTCATCTTTTTGGGGAAAACTGAAGCACAGGATGACCAAAACAATAAGTTATCAAACTCCACCAAAGTCTCAGAAATCCTGTTATAGACCTTTGTCTCATTTGCTCCAGGTCTTACTAACTATATGGTTTACTCCTGGAGAGACCTGTTTGGAGAACTCAAAATGTTTTTGTCTTGAAAACTTTGAAAAATACCTACACAGGGCACTTTTCAAGAACATTATAGAGCCTCACCATCCTGAAAAAATATAAATTAAGAACAAACAAGACCAACAACTTTTAGGTTGAGAAAGGCTAGAATCCACTAATTTTAGTCAAATGAGAACGACCACCCCCTGAGATAAACTAACACATAGCAGAATGAAAAGTCAAACTACTTTGCTCCATATGAGGGAAAAGGGCATCGTCGACTAATGTAACCACAGAATATGTAATTAAATAGGTACTCTAACCTTAGAATTAAATAGATAACACTACTCTACAAAATCAGCCAGATATAGAGTCTAGAACAGAAAAAATTCTAACTACACAAAACCGGAAGAGCAGCAGCAATTGCTATGGGAACAAGATAGAAAAGACATCTGTAAAATGCAAAGCTTACTAGAGGGAGCTGAAACAAAGGACTGATTCCTTTGGATTCACTTTGAATCGCCCAAAGATGAACTGAACCATTTCCAGCTCCTGATGCAGCTAGATCACTGCTTCTACATACACATATCGAACTTATCCAAGAACGTGCTAGAGGAGAAAGATTCTGTGGGCTTTGATCACCATTTTCTGAGGATAAAGCGAAGAAAATGGATCAAATTAAGGCTCATATTTCTCAGCACACATGATAAAGAAGCTAATAACAATTCCTTCAAGTTACCACATGTAATTACTGCTACCAGAATGAAGGCAAAAAGAGTTACTACTAAGACCAACTTAAGATAATGACACAAGAAAAAGAAAAGGTACATGTGAATTGCAAGAGAAGGATTGCAAGTATACCTATGTGGCCATTTGGTAGTCCACCATTTTCCTGTTCAAACTGGCTCGATGAAACCAAGGCATGAGCATTTTTTACAATATGGACAGGCTTCTTTCTTAATACGTTCCAATGTTCAATACTACCATCATCAGAGCCTGACAAGAATTCTTGATTGCTTATAAAACAACAGCACTCTAGGGATGAGGCAGGAGCTCGAAATATCAACTGTCTTTCCTCAGGAACCTATTTTGCATAGTACAAGAAAGCTTATTGTAAGGTCAAGGAAAATTACCATGATTTTAAAGCCAAAGAAGACAGCTTATTGTAAGGTCAAGGAAAATTACCATGAAGGGTTCAATCATAGCCAGAGTAATGTATTTTAAAGCCAAACTTCTTGCTGGATTATACTTGGAAAGAATATCCCACTAGTAGTAGTTATAATTCACAATTACACTTGAAAAGAATTTGGGGATGATGAACAGAATTAAAGATGCGAGCAGTGAAAAAGAAAAAAGAATTACAAGATTATTGACAAAAATGGCACATATCAGATAGACCTCTTGAGATTTAAAAGCCAAAACAAGAAAATAGAGTAGTGTTAAATTGCCAGCATATAGCATTCATTCCAGACAGAAGAGCAAGAGACCTAGAAGCACAAAATTGGATAAAACTTCTCTACAAGAACTCTGTCCTGTCTCATGGGAATCAAACTTGAAAACAATTCATGCAAGAGACCTAAAAGCGCAAAATTGAATAAAACTTCTCTACTAGAACTTTATCCAATCTCATGGGAAATGGCCAAAGAGACTTCTGGAGAAAGGTCCAGGGCACCCCATGGTGATAGCAAACTTGATAACAATTCAAGCTACAATTCAGCTGAAGAAATAAGCGCTTCCAAAACAGGTTTAAGCACTTCCAAACAGGTTTAATTCCTTTCTTCTATTATACTTCTGGACAAGTGGAGTTGATATGGAGCACAGTAGGGGAGCCACAAAGATAAGAAAAACGAGAATATACAGCTCTGAAGATCAGGTTTAAGCAATTTCATTCACTAAATTGTGCTCCTGTAAATAAAGCCTAATGTGGAGAGGTTTTATAACTCTCTCCTTGTCATTCCGAAAAGACCAAATAATAATAATAATAATAATAATCAGATACAAATACAGAACCACAAACTCAGAGACCTTTTTACTTCAGCTTGTTTGTTATGATGAAACAAACCAAAACATTGAAAAAAAATCAAAATCTAATGAGTATGGTACAACAAAATCGGCCACCTACAAGTTGTTTGTCATGCAATTCTTTTCAAATTGAATTTCAATGCAACTGCTCTTACAAGTTACCGTATCTTTGAACATGTTCCACTTGCAATCATACTAATATCATAATGCAAAACATCATGGAATTCATATGCATGTAGTGCAGCATAACCTCCTCTATGATCAGAGTAGAACTCTCTCCTTTACAGGTCCAAATTTCTTTCTCTCAATAAAGTTCGTCCATAGAGATCTTAGTTCTAGCACCAGAAAGGCAATCACAGATAAGGGGAAAAAAATCTCATTGACAGCAGAAAGAGAAGTTAACTAACTAGCTCATGCTAGTACACTATCAAAGATCTTG
Source organism: Coffea eugenioides (assembly GCF_003713205.1). Lineage (NCBI taxonomy): Eukaryota > Viridiplantae > Streptophyta > Magnoliopsida > Gentianales > Rubiaceae > Coffea > Coffea eugenioides. The sequence goes on along the minus strand of NC_040043.1, from coordinate 11,921,222 downwards.
TTAGCTGCTTTATCAATTTTTTACCACCCCATGACAATGAAGAAGAAAGATTAAACCAATAGTAGTAGTCTTGATATATCATCTGAGTTATTTGCATATTGCACCTTTCGCCATTTAAACAACTTCGTTCTATGTCCTAGTTACAAGGAATCCCTGTCATATGCCCCTCTGATTGGTGAAACTGAATCAGATTTTTGGTATCAATTTTGAAGTCTAAAATCAGTTATTTAAATCTAGCAGGAAGAAATTTGTCCAATTTAGCAATATCTTCACACATAGGGAAATACCTATGATTGAAGAGTAACTAAAATAACAGAATCAGTCAATTCCCAACTAAAATTTCTAACTCTTTCTCTCCCCAATTTTTACACTTACAAATGCAGAAGTTCATCCACCTCCATGCTATAAAGGGCGTTCACCTATACAAGAGGCACCTCAAAGAAATTCTCAACGAACAAGGAAAAAAAATGCTGAAATATACAAAGTAATTGCTTTCTCCCCTTTGTACTCATGGGATGCTCTTTATGGGGCATGAAGGTTTCCAAAGAGAGGAAAGAAGTAACCCCCGGGACTTTGTGTGTGTGATTGCATCAAAAGTTTGGACACAACAGCAAGGGAGAAGATGTAAGAAAAAAAGAAACTAAGATGCACAGCCTAGCTCCATAAAAGCCCACCCACTGACAAGAAGCAAGAAAACACTCCTATGTCATGAATTATTAAAGAAAACCACATTTCCAAACCAAGATCGCGTTATTACACCAATTCAACAAATAAAAGTTTCTGTTGCTACAACGCCCATCTACAAATTAAAATTTTAAAAATTTTAAAAAGAAGAAAAAAAAAATCTCCATCTATAAGCATATCGTCTTAGTTTCCAATTATTTTGAAAATTCTTAGAACAAAAACTAGTTGCTACAGTTCAAGTCGAAAACTAACACTAGTTCATTTAGAATTGTAGCTGATCAGTTAATACCTTCCAAAGATGCATGGTACGATCACGCCCAACCGTCAGGACTCGTTCAACTCTTAGGCAGTCAATTGTTACAACTTCACTCTGGTGACCAAATAATGTGCTTATATAAGCTCTATCTTCCACATTCCAGATTTTGACAGCCCGATCAAATGAACCAGAAAATAGTTCTGAAGTTCCTTTCCTGAATGTCAAGCATGATACTGGCCCTTTGTGGCCGGGAAAGGCCTGAAAGCCATATTAACAGAAAGTTTAAGATGTAATGAAGTGTACACAAACATTGCAGCACTGTTAGTTACCATCAGAGGGAAGGAATATAGGATGGTAAGCCCAGAAAGATTAAGTGTTATCGTTAACTGCATATTTTCAAGCAGAAAACGGGATAATGATAATAAAGTCATCTGTAGGCAAAGTGAAACACTACATAAAATAAAATGAAAATAATATTAAACTGAATTTAACATAAATAAATTAACAACATCTGCTATCATACAGAATTACATGAACTTATGTGCTTTTCTAAAGATACTTACTACAAAGGACAGGTAAAATGATACCAATGACAAATTCTAGACATCCTTCTCCAAATGAAATAAAATCAATATGCTTCAAGGTGGGTGATAAAATTTTCACTATGCATACTTCTGTAGTATCAGCAATCCAAAACTCAATATAATCAGAAAAATTCAAGTTCACCAAAGAGATATCTTTCTAATCTCATTCTTTTCTCTGCTTATAAGCCAGATATTTTCTAAGCTCAAGCTAAATTTGACCTACGTAACTCCTGGATTTCTTGTAATACCTGAAGATGCTGCCGAGTTCGAATGTCCCACAAATGAACATGACGATCCAATCCTCCACTTGCCAAGTATCGACCATCAGAACTGACAGCTAATGCCAAAACATGTTTGCTATGCTTTGTTGCCTGACCTTGTGGGTCCTTTGCACCATGAGCCTTGAGTACTTCATCAGTTGGCCAAGTGTACTTTTCAGTCTTTCCACTATCTACATCCCAGTGCAGAATACTACCATCCTTGGAAGCTGAGAATCCCCTCAAGTCATCCTCAGACAAAGCAACAGCAGTAACAGACTGCCGGTGCTTTACCAAGACTCGAAATCCATCACTTGTTTCTGGTTTTTGCACCCTAGATAATCAATCAATACAGTTATCTTCAGATTTGCTCCTTTCTATATATATAAAAGCAACTTCCAGAACTTAAAAAGCACATGAAAGATCAAGGAATCCTTTCAAGAATGAAAAATCCTCTTCAAGAAATCACCGTGACAATACAGTTGAATTTAAAAGCAAGGTTCCATGCACTTATTTTTTTAATCAAACTAAAAAAGAATAACTAGTGATAATTGTATCACTAACAGGACAAATCTTGCCTCCTGTTTTGTCATATTCCTTTTGAATAGCCAGAATAGCACATATGTTTATTGAAACCAAATTAAGAACATAAGGCATAGCTTTAAAATATGTGACTCGCCACCAAGTTTCCACAGTCCATACATCGTTTGCTGCAACAACTCAATTGCTTGATCAATCATATTTAACACCACTAATGCGGCAAAAATTAAAACCTTTTACAATATACAAGCTTCAAAACTACAAGCACTTCAAATAACAGATTCCCCAAATAATCCCATTTCTCCATGAACCAAAATAAAAATGCAATAGAACGATAATTAATGCAATACCTTGAAGCAATGGCTCTTCGGAGACGGCCACTCTCCTCCAACTGCTGCTGCTGCAAAATCTTCAGGACCCGCGAATCCCTTTGGCCTTCTCTCTCAACTCTTCTTTTCTCATCATCCCCACTCCCTTCTTCTTCTTCTTCCTGCTCTTCTTTTTCTGCTTCAGTCATAAGCTTCAACAAATCCTTGGACAGTCTCAACTTCATCTCCCCCGCCGTCTCCTCTTCTTCTTCTTCATCTTCTTCTCCTTCTCCCCCTTTCCTTCCAGACCCAAATCCTCCTCCTTCATCACCATCATCCTCCTCATCCTCGCCGCTGCTGCTCTCTATATCTTCATCATCGTCTTCTTCCATTTTCCGCCGCTGCTTCGACCCTTTCTCCTCTGCATCAAAAAATGGGTCTTGATTGATTGAAATCCTTTTGTTTTTACTGTTAAAAGTCCGACCCTTTTGAGCTGAAGGTCTCTTTTTCATTTCCCTGTTCTTCATTCTTCAATCTATCGCTTCAGCCTTTCCAAGGAAAAAAAAAACCTCAAAATCTCTTCAGATTATTGGGATTAAAAGAAAAAAAAAAAAGCTTTATCCCTTTTCTGTCTCACACACTAACACACACTGAAGAGGTTTTAAGGTTTTTAGACCCTTTAGGGTTTAAGAGCTGCTGCAGGGACTGTACTTATACGGCACCGTTTTGAGAAGGGGTGGTGATTCTACTGGAAGCCGAACGACTAGATGCTGTGGCGTAGTAAAGGCGAAAAGAAAATTGCAAGCAAAATAACAGTTGGACTAAGAGTTGAGGCCTTAAGTTTGAGTTTGGATTTGGGCTTGGGAATTTCTAAGGCTTGTGATGTGCACATTGGATGACAGTGGATACGTTTGGACTGCATAATTTGTTTTGCTTAATTTAGTGTTCAAATTTTAATTTGAAATCTTTGTTTGGACACGTAATTTTTTGCAAATGTTTTCCACAAGGGGATGCTAAGTTATACCACCAAACTAACAGACAAAAGGGGTCTTGGAGTCAGGGTTCACGTGGTGCAAGGACCCACCATGTTTTATTCAATTCTCACCCAACACCTTTACTACCTCCGTACATTTTGCTAAAATGTATCCGTTGTAAGAAAGGGGTAGTGGAAAAAGAGAACAGTCCAGAGAGCATTGAGGATTGCAGGAGCTTCCGTTTTTGCTTCAGAGATAAACTCCAGCCACCTCTCTGCAATTTCTATACCCCTTTTTTCAAGAAAAAGGTTTCATCCAAAATGACATCCGCTATCCGTGCTTTCTTTCCCCTGTTGACGTCAATTACAGTACCGCGCTTGGCACCAGTCGAGGCACAAATAGAGATCCATATCTGGGGTAATTAATTTTGCAAGTTCGTAGCTGAATACCAGCTTTACTTTCCGGGTTATCAAGGGTAAAGAGCTTGAGCTTTCGAACTGGAGCTTGTGAGAAGGAAATTGAAAGTTGTCATCTGAAACAATTTGCAACGAATTTGAGAACCAGGTCAGGTGTGGTTCTTTTTTTTATATAAGTTTTTTCACACATTTCCCCAATTTATGAGTCAGCCCTAATTTGAATAGGAACGATTGAATCATAAACTTTACGCATTCTGAAATTGCAATGTTGCTGCCGGCGTAATATACTTCAGAGTTGGGCGTAATTGCCGCGTACAGGCACCTATAGACACGATATTTGTGAGTTAGGATGAAATTCGATGTTTATTTTAAATCGTGTTAAGGCATGATTAGGACTGGCCTAAAAGTTAATAATGCCTGCTGAAACTTAATTGGACTGATTGGTAGAGTAATCTTGACTGTCGGAGATCTTTTATTTTTTTAGGTCTGTTTTGCATCGAAAGGCCATAAACGGAATTTGTATGTTGCTGAAGTATAGCTGCTATTTCAAAAAGATAACCGTATTTCTGAGGTTTAGAAATATGATGAAGTAGGCATAACTTGTTTACATGTTGAAGTTTATAAATATGTAAGTATGCTGAAATAGGATTCAAACCTGTTATTTCCCTCTCCGGTGAAGTATAAACACATGCCTGCTCTTGTTTGAAAAAGATGTACAAGTCTAAGTCCATTAACTAATATACACGTCTAAGTCCATTAACTTATTATAAGTCTATGTTGTAATGCTATTGTAGCGTTGCTTTTTGAAGAACTGGGTAAAAAATGAAAAACAAGTGAATGCTGGCTGTTTTTACAGATAAAGACCATAGGCAAGTTCCCCAGATGGTCGTCCATCTCCCTCCCCTATCCAGTAACGAAGATTGAGAATAGAAGATAACTTGGAACCAAAGCGTTTTTTAAACTACTTCATTCAAGTGGATTTTACTCATGAGCTGCATCCTATTAACACACCCTTACGTGGAGTAAATGTCCAACAAGCGCAGGCTATCATTGTCCGGTCCAGCAACCCCCGCTCGTGCATCCGAGACTTCTTCTGTCCACTCATTCACAGCATCAAACGACTACATCGAGTCCTTAGTTAACTACTTCAAGGTAAGGCCATCCTAAAATATAATACACTGTCCAAAAACAAGACTTGCGCTATGGATTTTCATGCTGCTGCCCTGCTTAGCCACCTTCATACATCCAGTTAATTAACATTCTTCGGTGTACTTGTTGAACTTGGCTAATCAATTATTGAATGTGTGCCTGTTTACTCCATTCAATTTTTATGCTAGCACCTGCAAATCACTTGATTGTTTGAGGTACAGCTTGGGTTCAAACAAATAAGTATTTCTAGAAATAAGGACAATACTTATTGGAGTTCTTCCACATATTGAGTCAGCCCTAAGGTTGCCACTCCTGCATTGGAATTGGAAATTAGTAGCAAAGTTTTGAGTCACAAAGATATATTTATCTAAAATCTGTAATTGTTTGACAGTTTAATATTCGTTTGCCAGTACTACAAACTGATATACACTTCCTTTGGTCTTTAATCTCTAGATGCCTCGTGACCATACTACCGCAAAAGCTCACTGGGATGAAAACATGGAGATACACTTCTGTATGACATACGTTGAGTGGAAAAAAATTGGGGAGTGGAATCCAAACATCTCCACCGAGGCAAACTGGATGAAACTGGCTGCCCATCTTAATTCCAGTTGGGGAAAGCAGTATATGTGGACTGTCTACCATTCGAAATACACGCGTTTGAGGAGGATTTGGCGTGCATTTGCCAAATTAAAAGGTCTGCGACTCTCGGCAGAAACTGGAATTGGGTGGGACGAGAATAGGAGATGCTTTATGGCTTGATGCTTAATTCGTAACTGCCGGGCTGAGTTGTGACTTGTTACCTTACCGGCAATGGAATAATTTTAAGACTCGATTAGTTCTTGGCTACTATGGTAGAATATGATGAATAAGTACTCGTGTGCTAACAAATAGGTGTGTCTTGGCTTTATTAAATGATTTCTATTTGAGACTTAAAGGATAATTTTTTTTATTGGACAGGAGAATAAAGACTATAACCAGTTCAGATACTTCCAGTGCGTCAACAAATATACGAACTTATCCATATACTTATATCTTGTGTGTATGAGTTGACTTATATTGAACTTATCCATATAACATCAAGTAAAATAAAAAAATTGGTATTAATGGAATTGTTATATGAACTTGTTAAAGAAAAAAAATAAAAACAAGATTATTTTAGGATGAAATTAAAAATCCAAGTAACGCCTATATAATTTAAATGATTTTCTACTAACATCACAATTATTCTATATATATATATATATATATATATGAAACCTTAATTCATATTTATATTAGTTTGTATAGTAATTGGTAATAATAGGATTTGTAGAGCAAATGAGAATAATAGAAGTGGCAGATCCAAACTAGAAGCTATAAACCCGGTCCGTGCCCATTATTCGCAAATCTCCCCTTTTTGGAATGGGCTTCTGTGACATCATGAAATAGGCAAATACAAAAGCTTGCGGCAATGAAGCAAAGATGTATAAAAGAAACATCGCAGGCCTCAAAATTGATGAAGTAATCACCTGGTCCTGAAGTGATTAATGAACTATTTCATCAGTTGCTTCGGATGAGCAATTAATGGGGGTTTTATTGTAGTGATTTCATCATTACAATTTTTTAATTAATTAATATATGGGGGTTTTAATTAAACCCGATGATGAAATATATTGAGGGTTTTAATTTATTGTTGTATACATCTGTTTAATTAAAACCCCCACTAATCAACAAGATGAAATACTTCGCTCATTAAGTAATATATTTTAATATTATTGTAATCATAGTTCGTCATCTTGTTTGCTCATTAATTAACCTGTTTACCTAATATTTTTTTTAAGCAAATTTAGTTTGTGGGAAAAAACTAATAATACACTAATTTTGTGGGTAATTGCCTTAATTCATTAAATTCGTCAAAATTTCCACCTTAACTTTTTTGTTTTTTTGTAAAGGACGCAGTTGGGGCCATTGACGGGACACATATACCCGCTTCTGTTTCGAGTGGACAGCAGGTGGCATACACAAATAGACACGGAGTGCAATCACAAAATGTGTTGGCTGTATGTGATCATGATATGAGATTCGCATACGTGTATGCAGGTTGGGAGGGAAGTGCCCATGATGCTCGTGTTTTAGATGGGGCTCTAACGGGCCCAAATCATTTCCCAATGCCCCCCCAGGTATGCGAGTTAAACCATTGTTTTTTCTATTTAGCATTAATTTTACACTACTAATGGCTATCATTTTTGACAATACGTTTGGTATAGGCAAATACTACTTGGTTGATTCCGCGTACCGAAACTTACCCGGTTTCTTACCACCCTATAGAGGACGTCAAGCGGATGTTAGTGGTCGTAGAAGGGGGAGATTTGCCACGGCCAAGGAACTTTTTAATTACAGACATTCTATGCTCCGCAATGTCATTGAGCGAACATTTGGTGTTCTTAAAAGGAGATTTGCTATCTTGCGGGGCGTCATACCCCACTACATGATGACTACTCAGATAAACGTTGTTATTGCCTGCTGTGCTGTGCATAATTTCATTAGAGATCAACAACTGAATGACTATTACTTCGCCAATCCCGATATAGGAGATCTAGACACAAATGGTGCAATTCCTCCCTATCCGGAGATACAGCCACTACATTCCCCTCCCGAAGTGATTAACCAATGGATCGGTATGAGAGATGCAATGGCCAATCATATGTTCAATACCTATAGAAATACATGCCAGCGTTAATTCAATTATCGGTGAATTTATATTAATCTTTTTTTAGCTGCTAAGTTAAAAAAAAACCTCTTTTAGAGCGTCAGTTTATGGCTATCTTTGGAGAAAGCGGGTATGTTAGTGCCTGACTTATTATGAAACATGTTAATATCGTCTTGATTCCCATAATCCTTTCGTTTGATTATTTTCACTTACTTTATATAGCCTGGCTAACCTCCTGTAAGCAACTCGGCAGGTATACCTTCAAACCTGTATTTTCATCATGCAAACGGAGGCACAAAGAAGAAAACATGCGCATGCTTGTTTACTACTACCACCGCGTTGCTTTATTATTTGTTCTATGTTCTGTGCGTAAATCAGGATTTCAAATCGAAATCCTAACTAATTTTCAAAGTGAAGGCCCCACTCGTTTGACCAGGTAAGCAAATTGGGGGAATGAAGTACTTCAGCCTCGAATGGGTCTCGCATGTGTCCATCAAAATAGAACCATCCGCCACTTACTCGTTTCTGCCAGCTTTTTGTAATCATAAATGCATGTCATTTCACAATAAATGAGTCCCTTATGTTCCAATAAACTAAATCATGCAAGTAAAAAATCTGAGGTAAATTATGTAAATTTGGCCAATCCAAACGTATCCAATGTTTTTCCAGCCAAATCATTGAATACTCAAACATCAAACCATCCTAAAACCTTTTGAGTGAATTCAAGTCATCAACAACTAGTTTCTACAAAGCATCAAGAACCATGCAAAAAAGAAAAAAAATCTAAGAACCTCATCTATGAAAAGAAAAAACTCATGTAAATGGTTCCAATATCTCATGAAAAAGCATTAAATCAACTAGTAAGGGAAGTTATTGCAACCTATAAATGGTTGGAGATGAAATCAGCTTGGGAAAACATGAAATCTTTTGCCGAAAGTGCTGGAAAGTAGCAAGAACTTTCTTTTGTAGCTTTTTAAGGAATGTGAAGGCATCAAATTCGGCCCGTGATTTGAAGACGTTTCTGAAGTTTTCTCCAAAACTTTCCAACATGAAACTTCTTCCTTAATCATCATAGATTCCCCAGAAGTTGATACTTTCTCCAAAGAAGTTCTACCGAGATCGGAATCAGACAGGGAAGGTGACTCAATCACCAACCCTAGCTCACATTTTTTACGGAAATTTTTCTGCTCTCTTTTTTTTTTCCTCTCTTTTCTTTCTTCTTTTCTCTCTATTTTTCTTTCTTCTGCCACCTCTCACTCTTCCTCTTTTTTTCTTTAAGGCTGTGTTTTTATTCTTTTTATAGCCTTAAATCCTCCCCAAAACCTAGGATCAAGGGTAGAGGTTTTGCTGCATTTTTGTGGCCATTTTAAGCCATTAGATTGGCTAGGCTTCTAGATTTTTCTGGTAGAAATCAAGAGGGCGAGGTGGCAAAGTTAGGGAAAAAAAGAAAACAACAAAAAAGAGTGGAATGAGTTCAAATTGCCAGCAGCAAATTTGGTACCATGGCTCGTTGCTGGTTTTCGTACCAGCTCAAGGGAGAAGATGCACGCGTGAAGGTTTTTTTTTTTTTTTTTAAAAATGCAATTCATTCTTTTTTTTTCTTTTTTTTTTTCAAGCTTCTTTCTTTTCTTTTTTTTATTTTTTTTCTAAAAATGGTTTTTCTCAAAGAAATAGAAATGAAACCAAATAAATAAAAATTTAACTAAAATGAACAAAAATAGGAATAAGATGAAGAAAAATAAAATAGTAAAATTTTTGTGTCTACAGGCATGATTATGATTTGCACATCTCATGAAAATTTGTACAGATTCAGGCCAAAATTTTACCAATGGCTAACGTATTCATTGCAAGGAAGAGAAAGAAAAATCAATGTTGATGTGAAAACTCTCCAATTGAAACCAGCAAACAAAGGAAATGAAAACACAGGCCAATTGAAGTTCTAGTATAAACTCTTAAAAGAGGCTTTATGGTGGCGAGATTAATCAATTATGGTGACGAATGGTGATTTCCGAAGATAGCAGTGGTGTTGGCCTAAGCCACCAACGATTCCTTCTCTTCTTCCTCTGACTTTGTCTTTGCCCTTTTTTTATTTTTTTTTCTATTTGATTTGTGGGAAAGTAGGGGCAGAGGGGGGGAAACCGGAAGAGAGCTTGTCTTTTTGTGTGAGTGTGTGTGATAGTGTTTTTTTTTCTGTGTGTGTGTGGTCTGTCCGAGAGGGAGAAGGAGAGAGAGTTTTAGTGTGCGATTTTTTTTTCTAGGAGCCGGACCGAGAGTTCAGAGAGGGAGAAAAAAGTGGTCCATTTTTTTTCTTCTTGGTGAGTGCGTTAGGATAACCTCCTAAAATTGATAGTTAGGATAAAATAGAATTATTTGGTCCATTCCCCTCCCTTTGATCCCTTTTTGGTAAGTGTTAAAGGATAGAATTTGGATGATGAGTTGTACTTCTACTATCCAAAACTTAGAGAGAAAGAAAAGAAGGAAAAATCCATTCAAAAAATCTGCCCAAAAATTTATTATTGCTGGTTCATTGCATGAAGAAAGAGAATCGCATGTGTGCACTGCATGTGCACGTGAAATCACAAAAAAAAAAATTTCTTTTTTGCACAAACCTACAAAACAAAAATTAAAATAATCATTCAAGCAATTTAAGTGAAAAATAGCACACATGAAATTAAGAAAAATTTGGTGTCTACATTACTGCTTGTCTTCAAATAAATATCACCCATGCTAACTACCTTGGATACATCATTATTACCCATGCTCAATGAACCAAACTCACTTGCAGTGTACGTAGCAAAGAGATCTCTCCTAGAAGTGACATGGACTGCAGCACCCTTGTCAACCACCCAACTAGTGTCAGAAGAAACTAGATTAATGACACTGTTATAAAAAATAATAACAAGATCTCCATCTATGGCGATGGGAACACAATCAGCACTACCATCTTCTAACTTTCCTGCACCATTGCTCTTATTCTCATTCTTCCACTTGAAACAATTCTTTTGGATGTGGCCTTTCTTGTGACAATAATGACATTCAACATTCTTGTATGGTGATTTGAATTTGTTTATACTCCTGCCATTGTCATTACCTCTATTCTTTTGTCTCCCCCTTTGCTCTGTAACCAAAATATTGGTCTGCGAAAATGAACCTTGAGTTTTTCTTCTCACCTTTTTATTCAAAATTCCACTTTTAGCATAGTCCATGGTCATCACACCATTAGGAGCAGAATTGGTATGTGAGACCCAAAATGTCTCTCGCGAATCAGGCAAAGTATTCAGCAACCACAGTCCAAGAATCTCATAATCAAATATTACTCCAACATTAGACAGCTAATCCAACAAATCTTGAAACTGATTCACATGGTCAGAGATACGAGTGCCTTCCTTGTATCTCAACTACATCAACTACTTGAATAAAAACAATTTGTTGTTACCAATCCTAGAAGCATAGAGTTGTTCAAGTTTATTCCACAGTGTTCTGGCATTTGTCTCATTGGCAATATGATTGAGAACATTATCTTCCACCCATTGTTTGATTTAACCACACACTTGTTGATACTTAAAATCACATTCTTCATCAGATTTGAATTCCGGCTTTTTTGTAGCAAACACAGGCAGGTGCATACTTTTCACAAATAAAAGGTCTTTCATCTTACCTTTCCATTTGTGATAATTCAACCCATTCAACGATACTATCTTGCTTGTATTAACCTGCATAAGTCTAACAAATCAGAGCAAACTCTGATACCACTATGTTGAGAGGTATTGGGTATCGAATAATCATAACACGTAGCGAAAACCTCCCCAATTTGTTAGAACAGATTAGGAGCATTAAGCAAGACAAAAAATCAGCAACTAACAGAAGATAAATTAACCCATGAACACAAAAGAAACAACCACAAGAAGACACGAGAATTTTTACGTGGAAAACCTCTCCAATATGAAGAGGAAAAATCACGAGACTCTTGAGTCCACCACACTCCACTATCACCAATTAAAAGTAGAGTACAACTTTCCGCAAGTACACAATTGAGATATGGCCTTAAACAATCAACAAAATCACCAAATCCCAAATAAAGAACTAAAGCTATCAAAAACTTCACTAGAAAATAGTAGCAATCCGAAATTTATAACTAAAGATTGAACCATTGAAATCCAATCTCAACCATTTAGAATGTAGAATTGATGTCCTCTACATTCAGTTAAAATTTCAGGCTGATCAGACATCGTTTGCTATGTCAATCGGGCAATTTACGACAATTGCTTAAACCAAAAACTTGCTGAAATTTCTCTCCAGAATTTTCTCGGTTTTTCCCACTTTTCTGCTTTTGGAATAAACCTAATTTGACCTATAAATAGGTAGGGCGTCTCCTTAACAGTCCTAGACAATTACCCATTAATTTTGGACTTTTTCACATAAGTTGGGAGCCCAAAAACCTAGCAAAAAGAAAACACTTAATCCAAAACTCAATCTTGAATCAAAGCGAATCAAAATTGTGTCACATAAGAAAACTAAATTAATGATTTAACCACACCAAAAGCTTACTCAATAAATCAAACTTTCCAAACCACTAATAAATTTAAAGTATCAAGATTTACTTTAGTTGATAGGCAATTAAGGATGTCGTAGCTCCTTGTCGTTTGATTAAACTTGATTGTCAAAAAATCCACTTAATTTGGGAGGAAAGGAAGAGAAATGGAAAGGGATTTGGAAGATGAGAGGATAAGGGTGGAAGAAGAAAAGGAATTAGGAAAGTTGCCTGAATAGCAACCCAACTAACCACTTATCTTCTTCCACTAACTTTTTCATTTTACACAAGAGATCCTCCAATTCCTAAGCTATTGGTAGTCTTATCCTGAAGGTTTCTATTTTTCTCGAAAGATCCAACCCAAGAGATTTGGTATTACATATTGAATGTAAATCTTTATTTTTTTTTTTGAATAAGATGTGGTTTATTTTAAAATGAAAAAATAATATGATAAAAATTAAAATACTACATAATAAAATACTACATAAACATATCATAATAAACGATTTTGAAATAATTTACATATCATAATAAATTAAAATACTACATAACTCATAATAAATTAAAATAAAATTAAAATACTATATAAACATATCATAATAAACAATTTTGAAATAATTTACATAACTCAAATGGTACTTGTCTAATTCAACTCTCTTCATGTTATTAAGTTTTTAAAAATAACAATTCCAGTGCATAGCTCAAACAGGATATTGTAAGTATAACTTAAGTGATATGTGTTATTTATATTTATCCACTTGCTTCATCTGTAAAGAGTTGTTTATGGTGTTGCAGAAGTTCCTCCCATAATGCATTTTAGATCCACAGGCACCTATTCTTGTTTGGTTGCTTATATTTATATGCCCTGAGGTATCAAATTTAGTTGTTCACTTGTTTGAGCAATTTTTTTCTTTTTGAGTCCTTATAGGGTTGATGCAAGTCAAGTGACCTGTTCTATAGGTTTTTGGCGAATCTAAACCACTTCTAATGTTGTGTTCTTCAGGAATTGTTTGTCGTCAATCATACTTATTTATTTCTTGTATATTTGGGAAACAATCAGACACGGCAAAATTTTGTGAATCCTTGGTTGTGATTTGCTATTTGGATGGTCAGTAATTATGAATTTGGTGCTGACATGCAACTTCAAGGTCTCAGCAGATTTGGAAATTATTCTGAGCCCAACTTGTGCAAGGGCAGTTGAAGTTTTTTTTTTTTTTGGGTATTAATTCCCCTTCTTTTCTCCCTCTTCCTTTGAAGAGGAAGAGGATTAGCTATTTGGTCTTTTTTGCACCTTGAGAGAAGCTTAGCCGATGAGTCCGAAAGATTTGTAGATTTGGTTGAGGATATGGGATAGTATTGATGCAGTATTTTAAATGACTTCTGATGCGAAATGTGGGCTGCATATGGGCTGTCTAAGGGCCACATTTCAAACTTCAATTAGTTCGAGTTTTTATTAGTAGATTAGTAGTTTATTTTCCAGATTTCTAGTTAATTTGTTAAGAATAAATTCGGTCCAAGACCTCAGGTTGAGTTGGATCCGAATTAATTGTCAAGTCCCTTGGTTAATTGAGTCGTTTTGTTAGTTATTTTCTTGTGTAATAATTGGCCAGCAATAAACTTCTTAATTGGGTTGTGAATTAGTTGATTAGTATTAGGTAAGTTAAGTTGAGTCCATTAGTTTAGGCATAGTAGGGTTATAAATATTTCCATTTTTTCATTCAAAAAAGAAGAAGAATTGACTTTTTTAGAGAGTTTTCTCTTGACTTGTTGCCGACCCCTTTGAATACTTGAGATGGATTCTTGAGTTCTATGGCTTATCAATCAAAAAACGCATTTGTTTGTGGCGCCTTCCTATTAACCTTAATTCGTTTTGAGGGGTTCCTGATTGAATTATGATGCATCTCTTATACCAAGATTTGTTATCCACGTAAACAACAGGTTGAGGTTTTTTTATGTCCATAACCTAATCAAGATAGATCCTTCTACTACCTGATCGATTTGATTTCTTCTCAAGTGGTTCTTGGAGAATCGGGTTCATATCAACTTCACTGTATGAAGTTGAATTTTTTGCCTAGTAATACAATGTTGAGCTTCACATCAATCCAAAAACTGGAAGTGGATGATAAAATCTTTGCGTTTTCTTTTATAAATTTTGTTGTTCTTGTAATATTTCAATCTTGTAATATTTCAATCAATTGCGAGGTCTATAAATGAGAGTTCATTAAAGTGCTATTCTTCAAACGGTATAGCCTTTGCTTCTATCGCTGTCAATGCCAGTTTACAGACATTTTTCTATCACTATGAACAATTTGCAGTTGAAATTTCAATATAAAATTTTATAGAACTCTTCCATATTCATGTCATTTGGTGGATGGAGGATATATTAGCACTTCCTCATGTGGGGTTGGAAAAATACAAAACGCATGAAAGCTTTGGTGATTGGTGTTTATGCTCAGTTGCGCTTTCTTTTCTTTTCTTTTTCTTTTTTTTGTATTACAGTGTTGTGCAGATATCAGTATGACATAGTATGTGATCATGCAATTTGTCCTACCAACATTCAATGGCTCACAAATATTGTTTTGTTGCCTAATGCACCTTGAGTTTTTAAGAAACATCATTGATATTGAATGAGGAACCCTAATTTTTCAATCCATCTTTCTGTATTGTTAGGACTGCTCGGGAATCAATTATAATTAAATAAAAGTAAATTTTATATACATTGACAGTGCATATACTATTACAGTTGGATGCACGACACATATACAAAATTATGATTTCAAATTCAAATTCGAATTATGTGTCATATATTCATTAGTAAGAGTGTATATACTGTCAGTGTATAAAAGACTAATCAATTAAATAAAGTGGATGGTCATAGTAGTTTTAGTAATATTTTTTTATTAGTTTTCTTGTAAATTTTATAATCAAGGATTGTAATTGTGTGGTAAAAGAAAAAATGTTTTGAAGGTCCATTTGTAATTAAGGATCCACAGACAGATCCCTTAGTAAAGCCCAAGGATCTATCCACAGATCTAAGCGGGCTATTGGTTCCGACAAAATCTGGCACCAGACATTGGGCAAAACTTTGTCTGGTCTTGTCTTAGTCGCAGCCAGTTTTTATTTTTCAGTTAGTTTCTATTTTTCATTGAATTTTTTTATGGTTCCAATATTAGTTCATTTCCAAGTCTAATTAGGTAGATGTTCACGGAGTTTTTTTATTCATCAAGTAA